>NW_027468848.1:25556581-25639081 GCF_046254945.1 Alosa pseudoharengus | reverse complement strand
ATGTGTGATGACAGGTGACTGAGCCCCAGCACCGCTGAGCGCAACGGTGTGACAGGTGCGGGGAGAAGAGAGGGGGGAAAAGAGAGAAACAGAGAGAGAGAGAGAGAGAAGGAGAGAGAGAGAGAGGGAGGAGAGACCTGCTAGAGGCATCAGCCAATAGAGCCACAGTGGCCCACACTGCGAGGTGACACACATCTCGTGCACACACACATACACACACACACACACACACACACACACACACACACACACACAGACACACACAGACACACACACACACACACATACACATAAACACACATCGCCCTGTAATATAGATTGAGGCCCCAGCCGGCTGCAGTAAAAAATCTTGAGGGCTTAATTTCACCGCAGCAGAGAGACACCTTGTTTGGAGGAGACAGCTGAGGATGAGCTCTTGGCACCTGCACAGCGGGGCTGGGGAACATCAGGGCATCTGCAGCACAATGCCAGGACATGTGCCAGGGACGACGGTTGAGAATGTTGGTGGTGGTGGTGGTGGTGGTGGTGCTGCTGCTGGTGGTGCTGGTGGTGGGGCTGAACTGGAAGAATAGATTTATTGTGTGGAGGTCCTGTGTGACAGCACCAGACTTTGTAGAGTGTTCACTGCCTTGGGGCATGTGAGAGAAGTGTGTGTGTGTGTGTGTGTGTGTGTGTATGCTCCTGTTGAAGTGCCAGGGCAATCTTGTGAATCAGAGTCTGTTTGGGTGTGTGTGTGTGTGTGTGTGTTTGTTTGTGCTTGTGTTTGTGTGTGTGTGTTCACTTATGTGTTCAAGCATGTGCGATGATGGGCAGTTTGTGCGTCATGGCCATGTGCATCCTCGTCACATCTTCTAATGAAGGCCGAAGGGACTGTTGATATGATACCGCTGTTACAAGGGAAGTGGGGGGGGGGGGGGGGGGGCAAGATTACAGTGTCCCCCATTTGTTTAGACAGAAAATAATGAGTCAAGAGATGCCGTGTGTTAATGTGTCTGTTGGAAGACAAAGATGGCTATCATAGTAAGGATTTATACTTCGGCTTCCTGCCTGTTTGACTGCAAATGGACTGGAGACGCTGAGAGGTGCTCCTGCTGTCTGTGGCGCTCCATGCTCTCCCTTTAGATAAGAGTGCCATCCAATGGTTAGAGGCTGTAACTGCAGGAACCGTGGCAGCAAGCATGGTGGACTCCCAGCCCGCTACCACATAAATCCCATTAATGGAGCTCGCAGTGGGTGGCTGTAATCATTTAGAGTTTTACATGCAAATACAGCCCCCTTTTCAACCCAGCCAAATTACCCTTGGGTCAGACGGCTGAAAGCTTGATAAACATATTTCCATTTTCTTCTCCCAGCCATTACTTACACGCTTCCTATTTGGGCGTTGTGCTTTTCTCCATAGACCCATTTAAGCAGCCGACACTCGAGCAAAGACCCTTTGATCTGATAACACCAATAAGAGCCCCCATCTCGAAACAGTTCACTAGGGGGCGATATTTAACCCCTAAAGCCCCCCAGCAGTGCTTTTGTGGCCAAATTGAGTCAAATCGATTCGTAGCATACTGGTGCAGTGCTAGTGTGAATGCTAGCATAAAATAAGCCAAACATGAAAAAGCTCTGAATGAAAAAGCTCTGTGTTTATCAAAGGCCTGAACTGATTATGCCTTCAGGGGAGGTTATGGATTCTTTTAAGGAGAGCCGGGTTGATTGGAGGAGCGTATGGCCCAGAGAGAGGATCCAGAATACCTGTCGGCCTGAATTGTGACAGTGATAGGGTATTCATAGTCCTGAGATGAAACCGCTCAGGGTGCACCTCTTTTTACTGCCTCGCCATGGGAATGCTCTCTGTATATCCTTTGTACTACTTTGCATATTAGTGGGCCGCTTAAAAAGCAAGGCTGAAGAAAGAAATGGCTGAAGAGAAATAAGTACTGTAGCCTAGATCTGGTTTGTCACAAGCGTAGTTAACAAAAAGTCCGCAGTATGACTGCACTGTAAGACAGAAGAGCAAATGTAGCATGAGTAATGCCCAGGTAAATTGTGCACTTACACTGTTACCTACTGTACGCCGAAGTTTTAGCTTGTGCTTGTCTACAGTGTTGCTTGGATTTCAGAGGGATTTTGTGGGGTATGAGGCAACAAATCTTGCTTTAGTTTTTGTTTTCACTTTGGTGCACTGACATGACTCTGTGCCGTCTCCTGTTGTCTTGTATCATGCAGCACTGCATCATTTATTGATCTTTAAACGGAATCCTCCGGCGTAAAATGCATGATGCAAGAGCTCGGCAACACGGGGGGAAAATTCCCCAAATCCCAGAACAGACACTGAGATGATGCTGTAAGCAAGGTTTACAATCTGGAACAGCCTATTGCTATTTGCAGTCCTTTGGAAATCAAATACAATTATGGGCACGGTGACGTTCATGAACACATTTTCTGATATCACAAAAGAATGTTCGAAATCTAGGCTACATAGCATTTATGGTTCACTAAACCCATTATATTGGCATAGCTATTACACTAACATTTTGTAACTACTGTAGGTGCTGCATTTCTTGGCCAGGGCTCGTTTGGAAAAGAAACATCTGTCTCAATGTGAGTATCCTGGTTAAAAAAAGATGAATAAAGGGAAAAAAAACATGCAAGTAACAGGTATTGTGTCAACTAGTGGCCTTGACAGCACCTAAAAAGTAGTCATTTATTTACAGTACATGAAAGAGATCATCAGCATTCAGCTCTGTGTCCTTTCAGCCAGCCAGCCAGACAGTCCGTCAGTCAGTCAGGCACCCAGAGCAGTGATTAAAACACGGCTGTAACTCCATTAGACAGCCTAGTTCCTTTGACAACTCATTTTTCAACACTCTCGCTGGAGAGAAAGGTTATGGTGCCGGATTACAATTTACAGATCAATGTGCTCCCACTGTTTCTCTCTGTCCCTGTCATCTTTTTCTGTTGATCTCCACTACAAAGCAGAGGGGGGAGACTTTTATGTTAGTCAAGGCTGCAGAAGATTTGTGCCAAACGCTAGACTGGGAGTGTTTTTTAGAAACTAGTGAAATAAAGTTGGAGAAAGTTATTTTTCTGTTATGGATGTAATCATGAATGACAGAGGCGGTGGTAGGGTCAGAACTGAAAAAAGGCCTGCTACATCAAAGTCTGTGTTAAAACCATTGATTAATGTGGTATTGTGGTCTTGATGGGATCCAGTCTAAAGCGCTAGAGAGTTTGTAATGTTCCCTGCTGATAGATTGATTGATTGACTGTAATTAACTTCTGAAAAACTGCAACCTGTTCATACAGTAATGGATGAAGGGGATGACAAGTTAATGTGGACTAACTCTATGGTAATACATTATCAATGTAATGGTAATTAACATGTTATAAATGGCAAATGAATGTACAGTAGTATTTATGTTGTGAAAATAAATTGTTGAGAAAGCTCAAACTTTTACATTTTCTCAACTTTCAACTAGGTTGACAAGTTTGGAGTTCTGTCAAGTGGGATTGTTCTTGTCCACCTAATTAAAACAAAAAAACATTTATGGCACCTGGTATTTCTAGAAAGTCTCCCGACACTGTTCAGCTTCTAAGATTGGACAGGATTGGATGTGCTCAGTATAGCCACGAGAAAAGAAAGGCTGACCTGTCACCTTCAAATCACATGAGGCATGATGGGACTTAAGTACATATCACAAATCAACAGGGTTTCTATCAGGGGAAATAAGTCGGCCTTATTTGCAAATTGCAAAGCAATAGTTTGTGTTATGGCACAGCTCTTGTTCTTTCCAACCGTGTTAACCAAAGTCAATAACAGCACTCAAAAGTTGAGAGAACTCCAAAATCTAAAGCATTTTACCTTGACAATTTGAGAGTTCTCAACATTTCAGTTTTGTAACAGTGAATGTATGCATTTAAACATGTAAGTGAGACTGTTCAACAGAGGTCTCAGCAGCTAATCACATTGCAAGGATGAACCAGTGGAAGTCTTTCCACATCAGGTATCAGATATTACATCACTGAAAGATTTCATCATGCTTAAAGTAGGTCTCAGCTCAACCAGCCGAGGTCTAATCAAATCATGTTTAAATACTGTAATATTATACTGTAACCTATAAGCTGTATGTTATTCAATTCTTTCTGCATCATCTACAGTAAATGCTCTTTATCTTTCCATTTACACCACTTGCCATTACAGCTAGGCAAAACATTAAAGGGATTACATAATTTGTTTTGTTTTGTAAGTATGTCAGCATTTCGTAAATATTAATAAGACAACATGGGTCTCTGGCAATGGAACGATTTTCATTTAGCCTGCAGCTGCTGTATGCTCTCCCTAATTATCTCTAATTTATAATCACTCTGTGATTGAAATATTCAGTTAAACGTGAAAAGGAACAGCTACAACTACAAAAGCTAATCATGCCTTTTCAATCACAAAAAGACATTTTACAGTTTAGCTAGATGATACACCTGCAGATTGTGAAATAGTCGTTGTGTATCAAGTGAGGGTAGCCTGATTATGCCCATGTTCATGACTGCTGACTGCATTGACTAGACACGTCTGTAGAATTGGATGGATAGAAATGGATCTTATTTTGTGTGTGATGTTACACAATGGCTCTTATATTGTATGGTGTTACACATTGGAAGAGCTTTCAATAATTTATAGCAAGCCCATGTGTATTAATGATCACGGCAAGAACTGAAGATTTGAAGGGGTGGTAGATTGGCCTCTGTTGTACTATCGACTTAATGGATCAAAACAGTAGGGTGCCAAGTTGGCTTTCATTCTACTCCCTTGAAGTCTGTGACTTCAGGCCTATTCTTTTTCATTAGCAGCCAAGTAGCTGAAGCATTGGTAATATCAGGGGCCTCATGTTTGTTCTAATTTTAAATAATATTAATTTCCCTGTGCATAGGTGTTTATGCCTATATGTCATATGCTTATGTTTTCAATGTACATTGGAATAATGCCCTAGATGTGAGATGAGAAGGGAAAATACTCTTTTGTAACTTGTCTGAAATAGTCAGCTCTTGAGATAACAGCAAGATCCAAAAGAAAACTTGATTGGCTTAAAAGTGAGCTCCTGAGGCTGTGATTGTGATCAAATTAAGGCCCGGCAAGGACAGTTAAAAGATCTCCTGCTTTCCCTGCTATTCTCAAATGGAAAGGATTGATTTAGAAGAAACAGGTCAAAATGTAGTAATCTTCAAAAAAGATAATCTAATAATTTTTTATTTAATTTTGAGGCAAAGAAAAGACAAACATTTCCTCTGGGTACAGACTATAATTATTTCACTGCTTCTTACAGGAGGCCTAGTGTGCTGTTATACCAGTTTTCTGAACCAGGGTCATTATATATTGGCTTGAAGTCCTGTATATCAGCTGTGAAATACATTACAGTGAATAGAGAAGATGGAGTGTCTGAGCTGATGACAGTAGCTACAAGAGCACAAGATGAAAATCATAGATTGATATTACTATAAAATAGTAGTTTTTTTTCTGGTTGGAGGCATGATGGTCTGCTAACCAACACAAAACTCATCCTCAACTCAACCTCAACTAATTTTCTATGTAAATAGGGAAGTATGACTTACTTAGGAAGTAGGCTACAGTATGTCAAAAAAGTTTCCATGACCATGCACTCACAATGCTACACAATATTAGGCGCATTTGTCCATACCTTCATGGTATTCAAAGGGACCTCCTGATATGAAATAAAATATCTTCCAACCACCTCCTCAGCATCCAGACTAACGTATCAGCACCCATCACTTTCTGATAAGCCAATTATTACCTGGGGTTTTCAAGCTGTGTCAGGTTACTTTCCTCACTGTCAGATTGTCAAGCAAAAGGCCTCCACAGTTATGACCCGAGCCTGAGAGCACTGCCCAACAGTCTGTCACCACCAGCTGGGGTAATTAGTCCCTTTCCGAGGCCAAGACAGTCGGCTCTTTCTGTCTCCCCCATCAGCCATCAGCCCTCTGATGTAAATGAGAGTGCCCATTATCCAACCTGCACCTAAACTAATTCCAGCGTCTAGACCAGCTTATTGATTCCTGTTTTGTGCTTCCTGTGTTTTTCCCCCATTGCCAGCAACGCAGGACCTCATGATTGCTTTTCCACAAGTGAAACTTGTGCCAGAGAATAAATACATACTTTACTCACGGGGCCTAATTGGCAATGGTCTCGGTACATTGAGTGCAATCGCAAAGCCAGTCCTGTCTTACTAGAATGGAAAAAACACCAAAAGCAATTGTTTTTGTTGTCAATTATCATAATAGACAAACCCTGTTCCTACTGAGACTATGAAGATGTTCTGGGGAGCCGCAAGTCATGGTGAAAGCAACAGATATATTTAAGTTTAAATACACGCAAGTTTGTGCTGAATTAGAAAATAGGATGTGAATTCAATCTAACAGGTTGGCCTCCTCTCCACATCTCTCTCCTGTCACTCAGCAGGTGGATCCAGTTGACCAAAGGGGACGTGAAGGTGGGCTTCCCCCAGAGTACGAGTCCTTGTTCCTGCTTGTGATGAGAGGTGGACCGCTGAAAGAAGCCTTTCCTCTATCAGAGAGAGGATGCTCCCTTTGAGAGATTGGGTCCCCCACACTCCTCTTGCCCCATTCACCGCCAGTCTCGTCAGACAAGCCGTCACTCAGCGAGATAAGCTTGATGTGTGTGTGTTTGTGTGTGTGTGTGTGTGTGTGTGTGTGTGTGTGAGAGAGAGAGAGAGAGTCTGTGTGTGCATTTGTACATTTGTGTATTTGTGTCTGTGTATATATGCATATCTTTATGCTTATTTTCGTCTCTGTGTGCAACAGTGTCAATAGTCCCCTGTGTCTCCCCACCACACAAACAACAGCTCCATAGGTCCCTTTTCAGTGCAGGTTTATTAAACCTGTCAATAGCATTGTGGAGAAGAATGCTTTGTGCAGGCTGATATTCATGGCTAAAATTCCTACGGAGATGAATGATGTGTGATGGCCAAGTAAGGAGGGATGGTAATTGGCATGGAATCTGATAGTGGCCCTGGTTGTTTTTCAAACTCAACACCCAGACCCACGCCCAGTTACGCCAGCAGGGGGAAATCTTTGCCTCTGAAAAATCAACAGGTTGATCCCAGGCCCTCGTGGAAGGAGGAAGGGAGAGAGAGAGAGATGAGGAGAGGGGAGGGGAGGGGAGGTTCAGCATATTTCTATCAGAGCTGGAGGAGGAAATGCCAACATGTGCAGCCTATTTTGCATGTTAGTCACAAGCACAAACAAGCACAGACATGCACAATATGCTGCCAGGCGAAGTGATCAGGCGCACCTGTGTTCCTGTCAACACTGCTGGCGTTCAAAGCACATGTTTTATGAGCCTATACCGTTAGTGTATCCGCTGTAGGATAAACTGAAGAGGCTGACTCCAAACCTCAGATGGAACAGAAAGCAGTGTACAGTATGTAGTTTAACTAAGGATACTGAAAGCAGTGTTTCAATTACATCTTTACGATGACATAATTTTTGGAATATAGTAAATACTTGGAATACAATATTTTAATCACTTTAATAACTTAAAAATTACAGTAGTGGGTAATAATTATAAACTTGACAATATTGCTTAATACAAGCCTTTGATACAACCTGCAGTATGCGGTACATTACATTCTGTCAAGTTCACTTTCAGCTCATCTAAGCAGTGTAAAGTAAATTTCAGGTAGTAAATGAATAACACATTGAGTTTTATGATTTATATTTTTTCTAATTTCATAACATATCCTCTGAGCATGGATCCACTGACTCATCAGCCTGGCTCAGGGCAAGATGAGGCACCACGCACAGAGCCCTACACAGATTAGCCAACATCAACTGTAAATGAGACCCACAGTACATTCATCTATTTACGCGTCCTCCTCTCCAAGCGCTGGCCCCAGGTGCCTGGAGCCTTCAGACTGCGCTATATGATAGCCACCTCCAGGCCCCTGACAAACCCCAGGCCTGACCCGTGTATTTATGTTCTCTTAAGGGCCTCGGAGGATGAGGTAGCTGCTGCTGCTGCTGCTGCTGCTGCTGCTCCGAGGCGGGCGGGCGGCCCCCTTGCCTCGCCTGGCGCGTGCACAAAAGAGCTATAGCCAGCCAGCCGGAGGTCATTCCCCGCCACCGCTGGCAGCGCACGGACTCGGTCCAGGTCTGGTGCCACTGCAGGCGGGCCGTGACTTTGATGAATAGGCCCGGGCTTTTTTCTGGGGGTTGGGGTTGGGGTGGGGTGTGGTGGGGTGGTTGGTGGATGGGAGGGAGGGGGGCTGACTCATCTGTAGCCGGAGCTGAGGAGGAGGAGGAGGAAGAGGAGGAGGAGGAGGCCGAGGAACACTGGCGGCCTGTCTGGGGGAGCTGAGGCACCTGGGGCTGTTGATTAATAGGGCAGAGGGCCGCTGCCTCCCTTACCTCACGCTATCTCTCCCCTGAATTTGGGAAAATAAACGGGAGCAGTCTGCTAACAGGACAAAAGAGAGGAGGATGAGAAGAACAAGAAGAAAAATAAGAAGGGAAAGAGAGAAAGAGAGAGACGGAACACCTCTGATTCCCCCACGGCCCACTGTGTGATGGCTCAGCAAGGTTCGGATCTTCACAAGGCTTCGGTCCGACTAATGGTATCACTGTCAACCTGCGTTTTTTCCTGCGTATGTGTGCGTGTTATTGTCCCTGCGGTCTTTAAACGCTGCTGAAAAGACTGTGATTGTCATCCCCATTGTCACAGTGGAGTGGAGGTGCTCGAGAAAGTGAGGCGTACGCGAGCAGAATCGCAGGTCGATGCTCAGGAGGATTTTTCCATTATTCTCCGCCTCGGCTCCGTGGGCCTGGAAACCCCCCCCCACCCCCCCACCCCACCCCCTCCAGCCCCGCTCTGTCAACCCTGCTATTGGAAATGACAAGCCCAGTAAGCTTCATTTTGAACTTTGGCTGCTTCCAAACCGCAAGAGGCTCTCCCTGTGGAGCCCAAAAACCAGTGAGCAAGCAATGTAACCCTCCACCCCAACCCCACTACTACCACCTTCCACACACACACACACATACTGTACACACACACACACACACACACACAATGCAAGCTGGAGTGACACTTGAGTAGACCCAATTGGAAAGGCTTGACAGGGCTGATATTTGCGCAGTACAGAGCCAGGGTTGAAAAGCTTTTAAAAAGTCCCAGAAAAAAAAGAAACTGTTCAAAAACTTGAATTCAGCAGGTGATGTAATATATGGAAATATCTGCCCTATGAGCAGGAGACGATTGCACCGGAGCTGATGACACACAGTTCTTAATTCAAAGAGCGAAGTCACTCCCCTGCAGTTCTTAACGCGTTTGACAACAGGCAGTGGTGCGTTTTTATCTGCAATAGTTTACGCCCTTGCTTTTAACATTGCATGTCATTTCCATTTTGATTACCATTTGCGTCTATAAAAGCAAATTGGCTGAGGGACAGCCGTTTTGTTTGGCCAAGGCCTGTCCTCTACGTTTGGGTGGCCTTCCATGGCCCTTCACAGCCGGCCTTTTTTTGGGAGCTGCTCAGTCAAATTCACTCCATTAACTGACACTTGTCAACACAGTGTGGCAGTCTTGGTTTAATTTGAAACCTACAAAAAAGGTGGAGTATGGGGGAAGGAAAGACTGAAGAAGAATCAAAAGATAAAAAAGGTTTATTATTAAAAACAACAGCACACTCCTTGAGGTCCACTCAGGCCTGTCGGGAGTGGACACTCAGTTCGCTCGTCCTGTCATCAGGACCCTGGCCGTTGGCTAAATGCCTCCCCCCGCCCTCAACCCCCCCCACCCTGGCAGAGAGGTGTGCTAGGGGGCTGACAGTGGGCTTTGTGTCTCCCTCCCCACCCCCCGTGATGGATGGGTTCATGGGCCAGGCCACAGCATTGTACAGCTCCGGCCAGAGAGTCCTCCTTTGCCTGCCCTGACCTGTTGATCTTTATCTGACCGCAGAGTCAATCAGAGCTGCGCTGACCACAGCCTGTGAAAGGACAAGCAACCTGATCTTTCCCGCATCCCCCCCCCCCTCAGAGAGAAGGAGGGTGGAGGGAGGGGAGGGGGCTCAGACCCAGGTACGCTCAGTGGAATTTAATTAGCCAGCCGAGACAGTGGCACCGCCAAAGCCTTAATGGGGACTCACTCGAATGAAAAGTGTCCTGGGTGCTAAAACACATAGTGCTCATGTGAGCAAGTTGCGAGTGCTCCAAGCCATAGAAGGACCCAACCCACTGTAGAGGAGTCATATCCTATCCAAGCGCTATCGTCCTCTGTATCTGTGTCGATCTTGTCCACCAGTCCATCCATCATGGTCCAGGTATTTGTGTTCGCCAGTGGTTAACCGCAGTGAGGACAGGCCCCATGTTGCTCTGTCAGAGCGCAGGTAATGCCTTTACCGCTCTTCCTCCTCCACTCCATCTTCCTCCACACACAAACACTAGGCGTTGATACTCGAACAAACACTCAGCGCCCCACTTTGCATTTGCATGTGAAGACGAGATGGATCGGCCTCCGTCCTCATTGCGAGGACTACAGAGCATGAAATAGGAAGCTGTTTATCTCTTGTGTTGCACCTTTCCTTCGACGAATCACTTCTTTTTTATCTGAGTGAGAATGAGTGGGGGGGGGGGCTAATTGACTTCTCTCCCTCTCTCTATCTCCTCTCTCTCTCTCTCTTCCTCTTTCCTTCCTCTCTCTCTCTTTCTGATAAATGGCAGAAATACAGCCCATAATGACTCGTCTCCGGCACTAATTAGCCGGTGGGGGGCGAGCAGAGGCGGCTCTCCCTCAGGCGCGCGGTGGGAGAGCGCCGGTGCTTGTGAGGACGGCTGCCCCCGGCGCGCTGGCATGGAAAAAAGATCAGCTGCGGAGGGGAACGACACTTTTTCCATAAATTTCACAAGAGGCAACGCTTGAGAGCAAGCCCTGACAACCGCTGTCATGCTCGCCATTCCATCAAGAAAAGGGATGGAAATAAATTACGCCACAACCTCCCCCCCCCCCCAAAGTGGCTTTTCTGTCCAGTTATGCATTCACCCCATTTCACTTTGGTTCACAAGAGTACGTCCCGGGGGGGGTGGGGGGGGGGGTGGGGTGGGATGGCTGAGGACCTACAGCAGCTCCCCAAAGCGAGAAGCTTGAAGCTTAGCGCATGGCTCTGTGAATCTATTTCACTGGAGACCCCCCCCCCACCTTCACCCTGCAGCATGTGGGAAAGACAGCTCTGTCTAGCCCCAATGATGGCAGTGAGGAGGTGGAGGATACAGCACAGAAAGAGAGTGAGAGAGAGAAAGCGAAAGAGGGGGAGAGACAGACGGAACACGAGGGTGGAGCGAGGCGAGAGAGCGTCCTTTTCCCTCCCAGGCCAATCCGATCTGACCCCGAGGCCGAAAAAGAAACATTAGTCATGAATTTATAGGTTCCAGGTTAACAAGGTCCGGCTCTTAGAAAAACAGCTCATCCCCGAGATGCTGTAAATAACCAGAGGGGGAGAGGAGAGCGCTGGCGGGCCCGGTCTTGAACTGGAGTGCTGCGCCGGTGGAAACGCGGTCATGGTGAAATAGGAACCATGCGCCACAGAGCGGACCAGCGGCTCGGAACACCGGCAGACGTCCCTCTCCCCTCCTCATGCGGGCGGGCGGGCAGCTGCGTGAGGTGAATGGCGCTGGAGGGGGAAGAGACGCCCGCACCTTCCATATGGTTTTAATATCAGGCCCGCCGGCCACTTGATATATGGCTCAGTACCCGAGGCCCTTTTCAATGAAACAGCCAAATCATCCTGTAAAACCGGCGGTATGTGGCCACCGAGTTGGTATAATCCAGTTTGATGCTAACTGTCCCACACACGAAATAGATTGTAAAATGTTACAGTAGCAATGTGCTTGCTCCTCCCACCACAATGTATTCTCCACCAGATTTCCCCTTAACTCCCCCCCCCCCCATCACTTCTGGCCTGTTTCACACCACTGCCAAAATTCCAGCAGAGCTTGCGGTCGTCCATTCTGGAATATTCTCAGCATTCCGTTCAACAAAAATTCTATATAGATAACCCTTATTGTGATTACAAATGGTTTTGCGGTTAAAACCCCATCTGTTGCGGAAAAACGTTATACTAAAACAGAGACGTCACTCAGCCAAAGGCCAGCAAGCCCCCACATGGAGCCTCCCTGGAGCTGATCCCTCCTGTCCCTCTCCATCACCTCTGGGTGACCTCTCCCCCTGTCAGGTAGGTCTCCACAGTGTCACTGACCCCCTCACCTGAGGGACTGGTACGGGGCAGGCTACTCAAGCGTGGACGGCTGGGGACGCCACTCCATTCAGCCGGCCACCTCAATAAATCTGCGAGGAGAAAAGGGGACCGCGGGCTAGTGTTTATTTTACAGAGCCTCTCCTCTTTCTCTGTGATTCATGGCTCCAGGCCTGAAGGTTAATTGCAGCTTGACTAAAAGAAGAAAAAAGAGCACCTGTGTGTGTGTGTGTGTTTGGGGGTTGGGGTCAGGCATGCACATGTGTATAACTGTGTGTGTGTATCTGCCTGTTCTTCTGTGTGAATGTGCGATTGTGTCTAGGCATGCACATGTGTCTGTGTGTTATCATGTGTGTGTATGTGCAAGTGTGCGGGGGTGTGAGCGTTTAACGTGTGTAGGACAGTGAGTGAACCCACGCAAACCATTTAAAACACATTTGTTTTCCTGAGTGCCGAATCACAATCGCTAACGTGCCGTGCATATGTCTGCGAAAACAAGCCAGTCGGAGGTCGTAAATAACCGCTTAACTAGAGAGAAGCCTAAACTAACAGCTTAACGCTGTAAACTGCAGGCCTCACATCCCTCTTTCCGCTGAGCCGCTCTCTCTCTCTCTCTTTCTCTCTGTCTTTTTCTCTCTCTCTTTCTCTGTGTGTGGGAACATGTCGCAGGTCAGAGGTCAACCGAGGGAAGACGTTTTTTTGCTTTTCTATTCCCAGCGCTAGCACACTACATTAAGACCCGCTGCGCTGTGTGTGCCGCGCTGCGCTCTGCCTATCCTCCCGCCTCTCAGGTGAAACTTAGTCATGTGTGCAGCGGCCGAGCAACTGTTACTGTCATCACCCTCTCTAATGCAGGGCCCTCGCTGTGCTAAACGAGGCCAGCTTTCAGCAGGGTATCAAGCTCGGCCGCTTTCAACTCGCATACACCTGTGTGTCCCACAACATCACAGGCCATTTCTCCGTGTTTGCACAAACACCCACCCCACTACCAGCCCCCAAACAAACTGCAGCAGGTACTCTGAGAGAGTCCAGGTGGACGGTGTGTGTGTGTGTGTGTTAAAGGGACAATTTAATATGATGTAGCATGCCCTAACCTGTGTGAGTGTGGGTGGGTGTGTGTGTGTGTGTGTGCCTGCATGTAAATCAACACGTTTGTAACACTTTGATGTGTACATAAAGCACACACACAAAAACATTGTGACAAATGCGTTGTGTCTGTGTGTGAGTGTGTGTGTGAGTGTGCAGACGCATGTGCCATGTGCAAATGCATACACACTCAAAATACACGCACGCACGCACGCACGCACGCACACACACACACGCGCACACGCGCACACGCGCGCGTGCAAACCTGTACACAAGTATGCATACAACCAAAGATACATGGACCCACCTATACACCATCCAGGCCCAGACCTTCAAGCAGGCAGTCCAGGGGTCGTGTGGGTCGAGAGGGAAACTGCTACAGCAGGGCCAGAATGTGCAGGTCTGTCCTCCGACTCCACCTCGCATCCCACATCATTTTGTATGCATCATTACTCCTCCAGAAACGCTAAGGCAATAAACAGCTCAGCAGGAAAGATTTTATTTAAAGAGAAGGGGGGGGGGATGGAAAAACACACACAGTGGGACGAAAAAGAGAAGAGACAGAGCAAAAGAGAGAGAGAGAAAGAGAGGGCAAGAGAGAAACAGTATCTGCACGCACACACACACACACACACACAAAATACCGCAAACTCTTAAATCAGTTATCCCTGACCGAACATTAAGCAACTAAAAAGTAATTAATAGCAATAACATCAACAAACGATTTTTTTGGGGTGGACATTTTCCTTTCTATGGGCTCCGCCTGAAGCGGTCAGCTATCCGATTGCAAAGCCACGGAGGCTCTGGGAGCGTCTGTTCTCCTGAGCAGCCGAGAGAGAGAGAGAAAGAGAGAGAGAAAGAGAGCAAAGATAAATGTGTGAGTCTCATTCACGTATCCCGGGACAATATTCAGCATGAGTTAGCCGGAGGAAATGAAGGATAAATAAAGAAGACCTTGGCAGCGCCGCAATAATTATATGCCACTCTATCCAATCTACATAAATAAACGCCGTGGCGAGGGAAAGGCCTACAGTTTTGGTTAAAATCATTTTTCAGCCCTGACTGCAGTGCCCTGTGTGTCTCCAGAACAGCACATGTTTATTGCAGAGCGCATGTTTTACATTTTACATGAAATATTTAGTTTAGGTTGGCCAGGCATTTTGTACGCAAGGCTGCTGACCCCGAGATTGATTCGGAGTGTGTATTCCCGGTGTGACATTCCCAATCCATCACTCACCGTCGACGCTCACAGGAAATCAGGAGGGCTTCCTCATCGCATTACGCGTCCACCTCTTTCCAATCCCATGTAAAATTAGCCGGGACGGTAATCAGTAAAAGTCCTGTTTCCACACTACCCACCCTGGACTATCTGTAGGCCCCATCGCCTACCCAAATACCGTTTACCTGTTTACACCTTTTCTGTAGTGATGGTGTCGGCTCTGACAGGCTGTCCGCCCCCCCCCCCCCCAACCCAATCTCCTTGATCAGATAGCGGTCTGGCCCTTGTTACCCCTCACAACCCTCGGCAAACAGAGCCCCTGGCCTCCCCTCCTAACCCCCACCTCTGGATCAACACAAACCCCTCCCCCCCACCATCCTCGAACCTCCTAGATCAACGCCAAACACGCATCGATGCATTTTCAGAAAGGCCTGAATGGCTCATTGGGTATAAACTGCGAGGCAGACATTGGGCCCTGGAATCATGATGGAGGTGCCGCTTCACCTTTGGAGCTATGGAGCCCGGCTGCAAAGCGCAGCGTTCCATTCTACACCGTGGTTATGGGCATCTACTGTAGGAAGTCAGAGGGCTGAAAGCATTTGAAGGCATGTATTCTAACTGGAAAAGGGTACATGGAAATGTTTTTCAGTATTTCTATTTGTCTATTGAATTACACCCACTATCCCACTTTTTACTCATCTCTATTATTCTTTTACTGATACAATGTCTACACCATGCGTACATTTTACCAGCAGTCCCTTTCTGTCAGTCTGACCACTTCTGAATTAGGTGTGACTGATTGAAGCAAGGCCTGTTATTAGGCATAGACAATATTTGCTCTGTCCAACAGGGGGAGCAAGAGCACTAAGGTGCAACCTCTCCATCCACTATCCTCTCTCTCTCTCTCTCTCTCTCTCTCTCTCTCACTGTTTGCATTTCCCAACTCCATTCCTTTTTCCCCATGGGCTCATCAAAAGACACACGACCCCTGAGGTGCATGGAATACCAATCATGTGTGGCTATAATAAGAATAAGTCTGAGGCCTATTAGCAGGTAAATAGGTGCCCTGAAAATGAACCGGGCATTTGAGTGACATCGGCAGCCAGCCTCATTGGGATTCCTGAGCTGCCCACAGCCAGGCTGAAATGCATCTGCTTATTACGGGGGCAAATGGACAGATATTTGTTAATGAATCCACATGCTTAAGAAACCCAAGCTCCCCCCCAGTGCAAGCGCTCGCTGGCAGCAGGTCAGAGGTCATTGTTAAAGGTCACATGGCTTTAAGGTCTCCCCTCTCTCTCTAGTAATGAGTGGTTATCGGGCTCTAATGGGTTTGTTAAAAAAAAGGAAGGACAAAAAAAAGCGCAAGGTAACCGAGTGGAGAGACGCTAACCTGCCATTGCATTTCTGCTTAAAGAGGGAGATTTCTGTAAGAAAATTGTGTGTAAGAAGCAAGTGTACACAAGTGTTGTGTGCAAATGTGTTGATGTGTGCAACAAAAGTCCAAGGATCATGAAAAAAGAGACAAAGAGTTTGGTTATGGCAAGGGTATCACTTGTCCAAGCAAATACACTTAAAGCTAAAACAGCTCTCTAGAAATCAGAATAACAAGGGATTGTAATCAGATGTTTCAGCCCACCCATTTTAACTCATGGCGACTGCAGAAATCAGTGTGATTTGCAGTAGATTAGCAAGGTCAAGCCATGTAGTAAGTCAAAACTTTGTCAACTGATCAATGGACTGACAAAAATTGAGAATGTGCTTTTAGCCCATTTCCTCTTCCTCGATATTGTTTGTACAACAGCTTACACGAGGGGGAAATATGGCAATGCGCTCCCTTTCAAACAATGAAAAAACGTGTAAGATTTCTGATCCTATCTCTTCAATCTGCCACGGCAGGATTTCTGTGATTAAGCCTCACTTTCTCGTGTAATTAATCCGTTTCCATTCAAGTAAAGCCTCCGAAAGGAAGAGGGACAACAGTCTGGGTACATTTTTCGCCGGCGAAGCTGGAGCCGGGACTGGTGCTCATGGGAGAGCGGCACAGGAAGGGCCTCCTGATTGAGGATAAACCTCGGCATGAGAGCACGGCATGTACACGCTGAGAGAAATATTGAATCGCCATGCCCCTGGCAGAGTAGGTATCAAAAGAAGTTGTGTTTTTTTTTTTTTCTCGTTCGTTTATTCGTTGCGTTTTCTTCATCTTCTTTTCTTTCTCCCCTCCCCTTCTCGCTCCTTCATGTCCCGCGGTTTCCATAAGCATTTCCTCGCTACATTTCAGACCCTGACACGGGAACCAAAACAGTCTGCGGCGTCAGCCTTTTAATCTTTGAGAGCAGCGGACCAAATAATTCATGTTGGGCACTAGGCGCTTGGGTAAGAATAATAGGAAACCAGGGAGAGCCAAGGGTTTAAGGTCACATCTCACAACCCTGTGAGCAAGAGATAACTTTGAGCTTGTTTTTTTTCTTCCTTTTCATCTGAGTGGCAAAAGGGAATGAACATCATAGTCACAAACCACACCACAGGCACTGATACATATGATATGAAATAGGCCATTGTCTAACACAGGCACCAACTGAGTCGATATACTATCTCGGAGCCTGCTGAGCAGAATCAGCCGTGTACTTGAGTTTGTGTATCCCAGTGGACATAAATCGGTCTTCTCAAGAACGACTCCAGGTGCTTCGCGTATCTTTTTGCCACTGCTTCGAGGGGATAGGGGAACCTGCAACAGCTGTGCTAGTGATGTGCTGGGGTAGGTAGTTTGTCTCTTGCCGGCGAGAGACGTAAGTAAGAGAGGGAACTGGAGGAGGCTCGAGGTGCAGAGGAGCCTAGGCTCATTCATCCAGGTGCCACAGAGGGGCCTGATAGGGATCTCACCCATGGCAAAAATAACACAGCGTCCCATTGAGGCCCTGGATAATTACACAGCCCCGCTTCCACACCGCTGTTGATGTATCACCGCAGATAGCAATCTCACGGCAGCACCAGGCTAACGCTAAGACTATAGAGGGTCCCACACAGGTGATGGAGGAGGAATTAACAATAGGCTGAATTATGTGCCAGTGTGATTTTGAGTTGAGGGAGTTTAGACGTTTCAATTAGAGATTTAGTGAGAATTGTTAATCTCATTATTATAGCCTCCAGGTGAAAAAAAAAACGAATCAAATTGACTCTGGAGATGTTTGAACACAAAAGTACAGCATGATTTAAAGGAAAATCATGCACTTGCTATAGTTTTAACCCAGGATGATGACCGTGTTTATTTTTCTTCAGAAAGGTCATGAAAGTAAACAAATATTAATTATTTCCCCTCCATCCATCTCTCGGCCATCCTGTTGGCAATCTCTCATCATCTACAAACTGTGTCAAATACAACTGCACAAGGCTGCTAGCAGGTGATCCATTCTTTAGGTCTCCATTCTTCTTGTGAAAGCCCTTGTCATCTCTCTCAGATTGATGTTGTGCATTTAGTCCCTCCGGACAGGACTCATCCGATACACTTACCTCAGGCTACTGAGTTCAGGCAAGCACATAATGCATGCAGTTTCTGGGCCTTCAGTGTGGGGGTGCTTGAATTGTGAATGTCACAAAACTTTGGTTAGGTATTTAAATATGGTTACTTTGGCTGTGATTAGCCAAGTTCCAGTTTCTACATTACTTCACATTCATCTTTAAGGGTTAGGGATACAAACTGCAAAATATTAGCTGCTTGTTAGTACATACTTACTCCTCACGTACTTGCTAGTTCATGCCTACAGTACTCCTTACTGTACTTACTTTACTATGATAAATTCATAGGATGAAAACGATTCAATTGTAATTGTTTCAGAATTACAATGACTACTTTACATCTATGAATGTGCCTTTGGCATGACGATACTTCATGGAGTAAAGTGACATGTATGTGAAAAAAGAAGACACAGAAGACATCCAGTGGCATGCACATAGCACATTAATCTTGAGAACATGACAGTGTCTATTGTTGGGTCATAAATAGTCTCGGGTTCTACCTGATACATCTTAATGTCAAGAAAGGCGGCCTGTAACACATGTAAGGTGTGGAAACGAGAGAAAACGACTTGCATTTCTTCTCTTTTAGCCCGACTCGTCTGCCATTGTACTTTACACTCCTCCCTTATGTCTCTTTATGTACGGAGATGAACTGCACAAAGACGGGGAGCAGGGTGGGCTGGTAACGTATCTGCTAACATGATCTGCTGAAGGTAATGTTTCAGAGCACATGTTTCACAGCAGGACAGGCCAGAGCTGTTCCATCCAACACTGAATCATCAGTGAAGCAAGTAGTTTTTTCACCATGCAGTCATGTATGGCCTGGAGAAATTCACTTGGAATGAATGAATGAATGAGTATAAACAAACTTCTGTCTACAAAGTCCAGCCAGAAGTTCTACAAGTCTGAGAGCTGAGAAGTTCTACACTGAGATGAATTTCCAAGAACTCTCTTATCCCGACATCTTCAGAGACAGACTGGAAGCTCGAACCTTAAGAGAAAGAAAATGAGCACGAGAGAAAGAGAGACAGACTTGTTTTGTGTTTGTCCAGCCTGACAGTTTTCCGCTCGGCCGTGTTTGTATAGACAGCAGCGCGCTGGCTTAGGGTCAGACCCCCAGCCTCGCCGCTGTCTGCCAGCCGAGAGCTGGCTGGACCCCGAGCAGCGCTGGGCAGACAGGAAAAAATAAGCACGGCAACGAAGCCTGCGAGCCTCTGGGGGGGCTATGAGCCTCCTGATCTCTGTTTGGCTTTGTGTGCCAACACACCCCGACACCGAAAACCGAATACCCACACCACCACCACCACCACCATCACCAGACCACACAGGAGCAGGGGAACACATAAACTGAGCGCAGCCTTTTACTGATAAACAGAGTCGCTATTCTGACAACAGATTAGCACCTGCATTGTGTGCGTCTGAGATCAGCCCACGGGGCCAAGATGGAGGGAGAAGGGACGAGAGCGGAGGGTTATTTCGGTCGATTTATCTGAATGGACAGTCCCCTCTGTGTCACTGTCTTGAGTTTCCACTGATTTCCTGTACCCCACGGACACGAGGGACGGTTCCATGGCCCAAAAACAACAAGGCCGTCGCTCTCCCAAACTCGAAAGGCTTTTCCAGCGCCATGGAGTATTGTGGTTAAAATAACACGGCGTGCGAGGGGTTACGCATTGGTGGTGGGAGATACAGTAATGTAGTGTGTTGGAGCCTTTTTTCAGCTGATGCTTCTGTGGCCTCCCAGCCTGCTGCCAGTGCTCGGTTCCTGTCTGTGTCAGACCAGCTTAGCCTCTCAGCAGGCAGACGCCCCCGGGGCTCTTTCATGGGAGCCATGTACTTTCCCTAACTTCAGATCCCCTCCACGGAGATAGCAGGGTCAAACACAAACAGGTTTCTTTCCCTGCACTTGGAATATACCAGAAGAAGATTAAGTGAATATAAATGAATTTCTATTTTTAGTCGGTTCTGAGAATGCTGATAAAATGTATGGTCTCGCATGAAGGTCACTTTGGATTAAAGTTCCTCTGAGTAACTCTGAGCAAATGTAAACAGAAGAACAGATTGCTTCTCAGTTGTTGCGGTTCGTGAAGTTTTTAACCCCGTGGCTCAGTTGGTTGGCCTGCATCTTGTTCACATGAATCACTTTACCTCCCGGACCTTCAGAGGGCAACCTCAAGACCATAGACCTCAGCTCATACACATTCTTAACAATACAACACACCAAGTTGACTAGAATGAGACATTACAATTTGAGACAAGAATATGTCTATACTCCAAGTCAAAAGCATTTAACATGTTAGTTATGGATTGAAAAGAAGAATGCTAACTACTGGAGTGGCCAGTGGTATTGTAGAGCTATTGTAGTGCTAGCTGCTAGCATTAGCTTTGACTTGTGATATGGAGTCACAGGTGAGCCGCCATGGGGCATTGAGCTTGCCTCAAAGCTAACGCTAGCATTTCACCAATGAGGTGGGCCGCCCAAAATATGACCTTTCTTTGTTCTTCTTGGGATGATCGAAATAGTACGCACCGTGGGAATAGTGTCCTCAGAGAGCATGGGGTGTTCAGACAAGCCACCTGCTGTGTTCCGAGTGCCATCTCCATTTTCAAAACACTGGGGCCAAAGAAAGAGTGCCGTTGCCATTTGCTGTTTGGTGCTCAGGGCCTGAGATGGACGAGCAGCTGATGCCTAATTGGGCATAATGAGGCCTAATTGTGGAAAACCAATCTAGATTTCATGGCCTCAGTGTGACGGTGTAATGGCTGGTGTTTGACTCATGGCGAGGGCAGTTATCAGCTATTTCAAACTCGCTATCATCCATAACTGTGACAGCTCAGCTGCTTTCAGCCTTTTATCACTGCTGCCATTGAAGAGGCCTTTTGTTTGTCTTTCTTCACAGTTTCCTTCTGTGGTTTATCTGTAAGAGATGTTATAGTGTGAATTGTAATCGGCGATCCGCTGTAAAAGAAAGTGTCTGATCTGAGGGAGCAAAACGAGGACACTGTGCTAACTCGTGGCCCCAGTCGTATGTCGGAGGGTGTGATGGCTCCGGCCCAGCTGGTGGTCTCATTTTCAGGCCAGGGAGAGCATTGTTTGAAATGGAGGAGCAAGGCAGCATATAAATCACGGCCGTTCCATCCAACTTCACTCTATGACACTAGAATAACACATCTCCGTCAAATAAAGGATATACGGACGGTGGGGGTGGTAGAAAGGAGGGAAAAAATAGACCCGTTCCATGCCAAATAAATTCCTTCGTCATAAATTTGACACTAAAGTGTACTGCTTGTTTATAATGACTCAGGCTAACAGTTATTGGAGCTTGTGGCATTTTTTCTCTCTCTCTCTCTCGTTTCTTTTGTGCTATTTTTCAAACAGAAACAGACGGACGACTTTTTAATGAGAAAGGAGGCTAAAGGGAGTGTGTGTGTGTGTGTGTGTGTGTGTTTGAGAGAGAGAGAGAGAGAATATAGAGAATAACGAATGTGAGTATGTGTTTCTGTGTGTGTGTGTGTGTGTGTGTGGGGGGGGGGGGGGTGGCAAAACAAGTGAAAAAAGCCCACCCATATGGAGAGCATCTGATTTTCTGAGCTTCGTACCCCCCCCCTCCCCATACACCTTCTGACCCTCTTTTCCACTCCTGAGTCCACTGCACTGATGTGGCTGACAAGGTGAAGGCTTTTATGGAGCAGCCAAAACAAGCAATTCACAGCCCGTAACTCCTTGTCTCAACGGCTTTTGTTTGACCATAAATTACAGGAATACCGTGCCCAGGGGACCTTATTCATTTAGTTATGAATGTTGCAGACACACAGAGGACATTCATGTTGGTGTGGGTGTGAGAGATTGTGAGAGATATGTGTTTGCGTATACATGTGTATGTCTGTGCATGGGTGTGCCTTGATTTACCCACATATCGGAGATGTGGTGTTTGTATATGTTTGTATTGTGGCTGTTTGTATATTTATTTGAATAATTATGCATGTTTACTATATGTGTATGTATGTGTGTATTTATGGGAATGATTATACATATGTATGTGTGAGTATGTGTTTACGTGAAAGCATGTGTATGTATTTGAGTAGGGATGTGTGTGACAGACAGAACAGGACACAGACTGGCGCAGTCTTCGGACCGCCGGTCTGATGTTGCCCTGACCTCAGTGCGCCTGCAGGTTCAGTGGCACTGGAACGTAAACAGGCTCGGCCGGCCTTTACCGCCCCGCAGGGGGGAGCCGTTAAAAAGTAGGCCCGGGTGTCAATCACGGCCAAGTCAGCCTCGCTGGCCGACTCGTGCTCTGCCCCCCAGTAGCCCCCAGCCTCGCTGCCTCATGCCGGGGCTGCTTGTCTTTGCACACAGAGCCTCCCCGCGGCTCACATCCTCTTCTGCGTGATGACTCCTCCAGCACACCCTTAATGTGGGGCAACCGGCACGACCTGCGTCTGACAGCACACAGACATGCTCCAGGGTACGAGGGCATGAGCTCGAGAGTGCTCCCCCTTATGCACACACACACAACACACATATATATATATATATATATATATATACGCACACAATGAGGCATCTACTCAGAGGGAAACTTAACTTCATTCTTCTCTGTCGTGAGCCAAAGTGCATTTGATTTGATGTGCTGTCCCTGCCATCAAAGGCCTCTTTAAGGCAGATCAGTCATTTCCAACAGGAGGAATTCATACTTCAGGAAGGGGCTATCTCTCGCTTCCTCTCTCGCACTAGTCTTTGTCGTTGTGATGGTCGACTTCAACAGCTTAATGGGTATTTGGCCTGGCTCATGTTCCCCGAACGCCACCACATATTGAGTCGCGGAACAGTGTGCACATGTGCTGGATGTGGTGCATCTGAAAACAGCTGGCCAAGAAAGACAAGCACTATACAGTATACACTGTGCAGCAGTCGTCATTCCTCTCTTTATCAGCACAAGAGGAACATTTCCTTCCAGGAACTGAATTTGAGCCCCCTCAAAAGTCCCACTTCATGCTGAATGCCAGCTAGGCGGATGACAAAAACAGGCAAGTAGTTCTCTGGTTCATTACAAGACGTGAGTTAGCACCCTCTCCATGCTCCAGATAGGATAGCCTGCTTAAACAGCCCATATAAACTGACATATAAATACATTTGAGAATGCTAGTTTAAGGAAGTCTCGGCGGCCCCTTAAATGTTTCTCTTTGGTTGTGTAACGTGGGGAGTGTTTTCTCCTCAAGAACAAAGGATGCCACAGGTTTAATGTATTGGAAAGAAGAAAAGTCTTTATGGACATGACCTTTAGAACCACAGATGAAGGCAGTCGGTAATTAATACTCTTGTCAAAAGGCCATTTTTTACCTACTCTCCCCCTCTCTTTCTCTCCTCTCTCTTTCTCACTCTCTCTCTGCTGAAAAGCGTTCCACAAAATGGAGGCTGTGGAGGCGAGCTGCGAAGTCTCGGCTCTCCTGTAGACACAGGAAGTGGAGATGACAGCAGGCTCAGCAGAGCAGGCCGCCATGTGATTGGTCCCCGCAGAGCTGGTGATTAATGACCATGGGAACAGGAGCAGGGCAGCGGGAGCCTGCCCAAGCATCATCATCATCATCGTCGTCTCACTCTCTTTCTCTCTCTCTCTCTCTCTCTCGCTCCTCTCTCTTTTTCTACGCACGTGTCGGTGGAGCTGCGTCAAAAGCACAACACTCCCGCACTCCATGTCCAGGTCTGACGCGCAGCTGAAGGAGAGCTCTCTGTGCTCTTGTGGTCTTGAGGTCTGCGAGACGCCACCGGGTTCATGATGTGGAGTAAACTATGCAAAAGGTTCCAAAGGGACAGCAAGACAACTCAAAATGCAGTGTGTGATAGTGCTAATGTCCTAACGAAAACAAACAGCACAGATAGAGCTGCAGCCTTATCAGAGCGTGGTGCATAAGAGGACAGTTCATTTATTGAGTTGTGATTAATTAACAGAGACCCAAACTATGAAATGGGATCATTTTGATAACTGGTGATGATTCAGCATACATGATCAGTACTAACTCATACACACAGGAGATGAACTGACACATTTGGCTGGTCAGGAGATCAAAATCTATCTGAGAGCCACATCACATTTTAGACTAATTCATTTCTGATGCTGTTTATCCTCTTCTGCATATGGTTATGAATTTGCATGTTTTCTTCCACTCGAACGGTCGCACAAACAAAGGCAGGCGACAGTGCATTAAATCGTAGCGTAAGTCCAGCGAGGCAGCCAGAGCCTAATGGGATTAAAAGCATCTCAGTTCACCTGCAGTGGCCCCAGGCACACGAGAGACCCAAGACCAGGCTATGGGAGGCTGGCACCCGTCTGCTCCCGGGCCATTCACAACATCATGCTCCAGTACCGGCTCAACAATAATATTAGTGGGGGCTTTTTTAAGGGCCAGACAGGCCCAAAATACACCCCACATCAGAGCCAGCTCTGCAGCCTTCTCGCTTGCCCCCCCGCCCCCTCCAGCACAACCTACACAGTCAAGTATGTGTTGGGTTCTTCCAGCGTTCAAATATTTTTGCATTTGTTTTCCAAATATTTGATTAAATATTAGTTTGGCGCTGCGAGCTTATGGAAGATCCAAGTGGGGGTTTATGGGAAGAATTAAGTCAATTTTCCCGTAAATTATGAGATATTCCCCTCCTAGACTGTTTACTAAACTGAAATATGCTGGTTTACCGTGGTGGTTTTCATGTTTGCGTTGAGAGTCTGTGGCCGACTTTTATTCAACAGATGAGAGCTGCGTGAGTGAAGCCTGAATTTTATAGACTTCATTGCCTTCAAGTTGGGCTAAATTTGACTAAAGCTGAACACAGTCTAGGACAGAACCCCATCAAGTCAGCTGCTGACCTCTGAATCATCGATTAAAAACTCTAAAGACAATGGCAGACACGTACGTCAGTGCCAAAATGATCTCATGATCTAAGCAGCTTGATTCACTCACACAGTTTAATAAGACTTTTACATTGACTGTGAGAAAATTACTTTCATTGACATAAAGTGTCTCACGTTTCTTTTTTGCTATTTCAAATCAAGCTTGTTTCACTAGGGCAGCTTTAGGGAAACAATTATTTTTCAAAAAGAGAGCGAACCATCTGGCTCGTGCTTTCAATGTCTCCTGACGAGGTGTTTAGTGCAGGAAGTGGCTACATACGCCATTACGCACTATTTAGACACACACAAAACACAAGACGAGGCAATATTTATTTCATTAGTGGCATTATGGCTGACAACAATGACCATAGGTCTTTATCATGGAGCGGCAGAACAGAGCATAGAAACAAGAAGAAAAAAAAAGAATCTGCGACGGGTCATTTGGAGGGAAAAATGAACGGGCGATTGTGTTTTGTGTTTTGTCCCAGCTTCACAAACAGTGCCGCCAACAAAGTATCCCTTCTGAGCTACTTCCTTCCATTCTGATTGAGCTAATTGGGACCTGTTGACAGCAAATCCCATCCGAGCAGGAACCGGCCAATCAGCTGGTGGCGTCTGTCATCCCTGGCACACTGGACTTCCACTGAGAATAAAACCCTTTGTCTTAATGACCCTGCTGACCTTCATTTTCTCTCTCCCTCTCTCTCTTTCTGATATGAAAATGCAATGGACTCCCTCAGATAAAGTGAAATAAGAGTATTTTAGTGTCCTCTACTATGTCCTCTTCCCATGTGATTGAAACCTGAAATGGAATTATTAACCTGACATGCACGAGAGGGAAAGGTGAACCTAGATCTTAAACCACCAAAGGCCACCAATCATCAACAACAACTACCATTTCAAAAGCAGTGTTTAAAACAGGTTTGAAAATCTTGGCATCCTTTGATGTTGAATTATGTCAACATCATAAAACTAAAAGTTGAATCTATTAATTTACGTCTGTAAACTGTAAAAAATGAGTATACATGCATGTTGTCTGTGAAACCACAATAGCATCAACATCACAAATCACACAAAGTAATTTGCACATCCTTGTATTGGCCATGTGGCAAGTCCATTTGATCAGTGTCCTTATCTGGCAGGGCTGTGAAGTGCTAGAGTGAAGGCTGTCAGCTAGGAGCTCGGGGAGAGGAGAGTGCATTAGGCAGTTGTGTGTGTGTGTGTGTGTGTGTGTGTGTGTGTGTGTGTGTGAGTGTGCGAGTGCGTGCATGTGTGTGCGACACGCTCCAGCCTTTTGTGCTTCTAAACGAGTGCTGCTGTCCTCAGCCTCCATGTTCCACACAAAAGGTCCCCTAACAGGAGCTGTCATCAGGCGACACTGCAGGGGGGAAAGATGGCGGCGTGCACACTGGCCATGTCGGATCACCCCCGCCTGCTTGTTTGTGCGGCCCTGAAAGCTGGCTACAGTTAAAGCTTGTTTTGTTTGGTGTTCTAAAAGCCAACCGCCCCCCCCCCACACACACACACACCCCACCACCAACGCCACCATAACCCACGCGACCTGTGTGATCACCACTGCCTTTCAGACACTGTTTGCCCACTTTGAACCGCAGGCTCACCACCGCGATCAGCGATCAAGAGAGTGGCCGATGTCACAGAAGAGAAAGAAGAAGAGGGGGAAAAAAGAAAGAGAGAGAGAAAGACTGAAAGAGAGAGAAAACAGAGCAAGGTGTCCAGCGGGTCCCCACTTTGCACCTGAGGTTGGATCAATACAGTCAAGTGATGACATGTCAATTTGCACACAGCAAAAGAGATGCTGGCCGCTGAATGGCCCCGCTGAGAGATGACGGCAGGTGAATTGTTCGTTGGCGGATACAGTGTATCAACACACACTTTTTTTTAAGTACCCCCCACACGCACACACACCTCCTCCTCCTCTCTTTGCCAGCAGCACCAACGCGCTTCTCCAACGTTTGATTAATGCTTAAACGTCAACGGATCCACCTTTGTTTAGCGGATTTTTTAATAATGCAACATTTTGTGTGAGTTATCACACTGTACACATGGGGCTTGGGCAGCTGCTGTTTTATTTGAGCTTTGATACATATAATCAGTCTACAAAGACACTTAAGCACTTTATCCATAGGGAAACAAAGACAGCAACTTGGCACTCTTACACTGCATGCAAGTCATAATTCTTTTATGAAATCCAGCCTCAAGTCGCTCAAGAAGGACAGGTGTCCACACGGTTCATGCATACTTTAAACACACTCACAATATGGAGTTTGATGAGGACTGGGAGCCCAATGCAGCCTGTAAACTTCAGAGGCCTAAATGTTTATTATGTTCCAACATAGGCCCTGTGCCAGTTTGCATTTAAGTGGCTTTTGTTCCTAACTAACTGTTGACATCGCAATAATGTCCACATGTTTGTCAAGTGGCAGTGGGGTGTGCAAAAAAAAAATAAAATAAAAAAAACTTCACCATGCAACAGATTTTGCTTTACAGAAACGTTACATTCAAAAGCCCTGCTGAATCCACTTTTAATGGAGGGTTGGATTATTCCCATTGTGTCCAATAGGTGGCACTGATGCCTAGCTTCATGGCCTGTGGGAGTGTTTAGGACGGAAAAGAGATATTTGTGGATAATTTCATCCCTGTTAAGGAAGAGAGACGGCTGGCTGTTACGACTCTGCGACTGCAAATATGCAGACTGAGAGAATGTGACTCAGCAACCCTGTGCACTTCTGTCTGCCTCTCTGAGCTTCTTACCATGCCTTTAACACACATAATAATATATGGATGCATGCACAGTACAATCAGATAAACACACACACACACACACACACACATACACTCATGGCGCATACATACATAAATACATACATCCATTAATACGCACATATTTTATACACACTCACACACTCAAGCATTCTCTCAGGTCAGACACATAAACGCAGGAGCTGGCTTTCCATGTTGTTTGTCTAGAAGGCCAAAACCCAAGTTCTGACAAGACCTGTCACCCCAAGGCAGGAGACCTGAGCCAAGTTAAAACAGGGGTGATGGGAAAGCTTGTTCAATGCAAGATTTGATCTCTCCAACATAAGAAGGGAGGAGAGCAAGAAAGAGACAGAGAGAGAGAGAGAGAGAAAGAAAGGGAAAAAGTCAGACAAAGACATTTGAGCAAACCGCATTTCAGTTAGAGTGACTCACTTTAGCAGGTTACTAGAGTTTACATTGTCTTCCTTTCACTATGACAGAATACACAAAGCCCGCTTCAGACAGGCTAAGGCCTTTGGTCTGTACATGTATGCACTCTTAAAATGAATGTGTTGAAAACAACAGAACTTGCGTTGTTTTTAATACATCTCTGTGTCCAGATAGGGACAACACATTTGTTTTAAGAGTGTGGCAACACAACCTCTAAAAGGCATTTTAAGATGCTCAACAGTGATATTTCTCCAATGTTTCATTTTTTTGTTATTATTTTCATACCATCAGATGCCAGTACACCATGTGTCATCATGACTGCATGATTTGCATATACTGCTGAAACAATTGGTGTGTCAGATTGAAAGATTTATTACCAGTTTGTCGTGTAGCCATTAAAAGTAAGCAGCTGAATGCTTTGTAGTTATACGTGTTAACTTACAGCATGCATTGGCTCTGTGATGTAACCTTGTAAGTCATGTCAATTAGTTGAAAAATGTTGTTGCTGCTTGACTAGTGGAAACTTGAAATGTATACGGATCATGCCATAAACAATCCTTCATGTACATTCATATGTCAGTGAGCAGGCCCGTGTTGCATAATAGCTCAGCACCCTGAGGTAGGTGTTACCAGCTTCAGGGCAATCTAGAACACTTCTGCTGTTAGTCACACCTGTGGAGGCGCCGAATTCATTCAGATAAATCTCAGCTTTTTTCTCATTCATAGTCACCACCACACAGCCGCTGTCATTCTTTCTCTCCCGCAGTCGTACGCTCTCGCTCTCGGACTCTTTCTTCATCCCGCCTTCTCTCTCTGTCTTAGTCCTCTGTTTGTAGCATTCCTTTCTCTGCTTTGGATTTGCTGGTGTTCATAAATTGAATCCTGTATTCATGCAATCTTTGATGGATCTGTGGACATTTTATTTTGCACCACATACTTACATAGAGGCTCTTTCTTGTATACTTCTCATGTGAATGTCATATTCAGTAAGGGAATATACTGAAGCATGGAATAGCCTTTTCTTAGGTTCAGTGCTTGTTCTGCGTAAAACTATGTGAAACTCAAGTCAAGTCTGACAATGTAAAGGATACTACATAAGGAGGATGACAGCATGATGTCACTGAGTTCCCCGTCCAGATTTGTAACTGAATCCAGAGGGCAACTCCTTCGCACATTATTCACAGATTTTGCCATTTGACACAACACAAAACCATGCTCTCCTGAAGTAGCAATGACTGATTCTATGACAGATTCTAAAAGGTGAATAACCCCTCAAAGTATGATTCCCTCACAACTTTTTATTGGCTGTTTAAGGCCAGTAAAAAAGGAAGTGCTGATGTCAGTTTCAGCTTCACATTTGTCACGCATGTTCAATATCCAGCAAAACTAGTGAAAGGCCTGTCCTCAGACAAGCTCTCCCACATCAGAATAAGTGGTTCTGTCTCAAAGACAGCCATGATGGACAGCCCTGAGTGAAGTCAGACAGGTCTTGATAGCAGCCCAGTACACTTTGAAAAAAGCCAGAAACATTCCCTTCTCTCCATCACATCGAGGAGGAAAAGAACAGAAAGGAGCACTTTTGTTTCCACAAGCTCAAGCACACACACCCTCCCCCCCCCCGCCCTCCCCCCAGACTAACTGGTCATGAATAAAGCCCAAGAACTCTGCCTTGGCCAAGTTTAAGAGCAGTATTAGGCAATGTCAAAACAAATTACAGCCAGCCACTGTGCTCTAAATGGTTTAGGGTATTCATGGAGTCAGTCAAAGTGACAAGCCTGGAGCCACAGTGTCATTCCATGACCCTGAGCAGGTCCTATGTGTCAGGTAGGGTGAAGCCCTTTCACGTGGCAGACCCACAGTGTGGCCCGGGGCCAGCTCTCTCAGGGACAAACGTATAAAGCGTAATTAGCACCGTTGTGAGGAGCTGATGTACTAAGAGAATAGTGCCTGTTTCATGCTTTATTTGTGCCTTAAAACGTGGCATTGTGGGTACGAACATACAGACCGCCTGCACATGTATGGAAGCACATTTTAGCCAGCCACAGGAGAACTGTCAGGCAAATTGTGCTTTTCAGACTTATAAATGTGCATTTATGGGACGGTTGCAGGAAAAGTGGGAGTAGAAGTGTTAAGAATTTCTGGCATATGTATGAAAACAGCGCACCTGGGATTGCGGTTAAATGCATCAATAAGAAAAACTAGTAGGAAATAGAAAAAATAAAAGTACAATTTGCTTGACAGTTAATTGTATGCCCTCCCACACATGCACACACACTCCACACACACACACACACACACACACACACACACCATCTAAAAGCTTGTCCATTGTCAGGCCTGTTTTGAAAATGGTCAAACCAGAAAGGAGCCAGGTGAAGTAGTAACCACCTGAGGCTAGATATGTGACACCAGTAATGCCTGCGCTGCAAGGCATCGGAGAAGTGTCATTATGACGAGGTGTGCACTGGCCGAGGAGATCTGATGCCCCTGTTGATACTAATAAAGATGCATTGTTTGCGGGCACAAAGGTGAATATGTGCAAGCAGGATTTTTCTTAAGAAATAAGTAGGGAAGTGATATTTGGTGCAAGATCTTGGAATCTGTAGAGATTGGGGCTGAATGATAAAGTTTATGTGGGTAAGATTTTGCCTTTTAACAGCATTAAGGTGACACAAACCCAAAAAAGCAAAAGTATGTAGTGGATTTTTCTGTTGTGCAATTGGCTAAGATGACATTGCATGGATTTTTTTTAACCCAATGACCCTCTCTCTCAGAACTGACCAGGAATCTGTGCAAAAGCTGCACCGATTATATATTGCATAAGTATCACTACTTGTTCACATATCAACCACAACCAATGGCTGAATTCCACAAGAGCAAAGGTGTCACAAAAGCCAGTTTTTGACTTTTAATCAATTATAAGCAAAGGGCATATTGCCTTGGCTCAAGCCTATGGTCCATTTGCCTGCTTTGATATGTTACCAATGTCATCCTGAGTCAAAGAGTTCATGCAATTAGTTCCATAGTTAACCTGTGCCAGGAAAGTGGCAGACCCCATCCACACACAGTAACACAGATATCAGCTGGAGTATACCCCCCACTGTTCATAAAGTGCCTTTGAATAGAGGCATCCATTAAATGTGACTCCATGTAATCCCAAGATTCAGTCCTCAGGGTCATGCAGAAAGTTAAGGCCCGTCACACCAGCTCACATTTTAGGCTGACCTACACCCACCTGCTCAACACCCCCCCCCCCAGCCCCCAACCACCCACACACACAAACACACACCCACACACACATACACACACACACACACACATACACACACACACACACACACACACACACACACACACACACACACACACACACATAAAGACAAACATCCAACCCTGAGTGTAGATTAGTAGCCAATAAACCCGAGTGTTTTGTTATCCAATTATTTTGTGGCAAATCTGTTGAGGGGTGATTCAGTGTTCTGCTCTGCTCTGCTCCCCTCTGAGTCTCCCTGACTTAAGGAGGTGCTGAAAAGAGATGGTTTGCATCATTCGTTCATCCATACATACAATTCCCCTGCTCTACTTAAATAACCCAGACAAATCTCAGTGCAGCCCTTCAGGAGTCGGTCTTGTGTTGCATATAGGGTTGCAAAGCAAACAATTCTACTATAACCCATTGTTATGAGTTCTTCAGAGGGGAACACACAAAGTGCTACATGTGCAGCTCTGTGTTTGTAACGAGCTGAAAACACCAGTCTAGCATGTCAAGCATGTGTGGCTCACATCTGGTCGCGATGGCCACTGTAATCAGCAAAACAAGCCCCCGCCACGATTGTGTTTTGGGATGCAGAACCTCTTATTTGCTTGCCCATCCTAGGAAGTGATTTGCAGCTGTCTGTTTCCCCTCGCAGGGACTCTGCGTAACGCATTAGAGTCTGTTTAACCAGATGGACTCAGATTCGTAACTCGGGTGGGGGGGGTGCGGGATGAGGGATGGCGTGAGGGACGAGTCTCGGGTTCAAAACAGCCCACGTGGCTCGAGAACAAACGTCGGCTGGCTGTCTGTGACGCGCACGGCTTTGAGGAGCGCCATACGGGCTTCCTTCACCTCTCCCCCTGCAATTAGGCCAGACTGAAATCGAGCACAAAAGTTTGCCTGAAGAGGCTTTCCGAGTAGACCAGGAAAAGAGGAGAAGGTTTGGAGGGCATAGCTGTCAGTGCTGCATGTGTGACTGTCTGAGTGTGAACATGTCATACAAATTGAGGGGAATCATCCCCTACTGACAGACGAAGCATCCATGCTGAAAAACAAGCGGCATCGCAAACAAAGAGAAGCCCCACTCACAGGAAAGACCTCAGTAGCTGGTCTCTATGTGTCTCATTGACATCAAATGTGGGTGGTTTATAAATAGAGAAGAAAAGGTTGCAGAGTGGGAGGGAGGTTTCATAGGAGGCATATGGTGGCAGAAGTGGGATGACTATCCTAAGATGAGCCTCAGCTGTCAAGCCCTCAGGATCATATGATGCTCACACAACAACTTACAGCCCAACTCAAAAAATGAGCCCAACGTTATGGTCTGGGGTAAACAAATACCTGAAGCTCTAGATCCATGACATGTAGACAAACATGTCATCGCCAGGGAATTCCAAGAAAATATCCTTCAGTGTCCTATTTAGGGAGGATTAGTTTTGGCTCATAAAGAAAGACCTTTAAAAGGAAACTGTCGACTGATTACATTTATATAAGTATATTTAAGTATAAGTATATATAAGTACATTTAAAATCCAAAATCCAACCTAAATTCAAAGACGCAATGTTTCACCTGTACAGGCTTGACTATTCAATTACTACTACTCATTATCACAGAATGTAACACATTTAACAGACAGAGCTGGCGTACTAAAGTAGGCCAACCTGACAAGTGGCTGTGACTGCTGCACACCTTATTTGACATGCAAGCATCAAGCCATCTGCCACTAAAAAGCATGTGACTAATTGTTTCAGTGATTCCAACTCACTACATTCGGTGTGTTTTATTTCAAAGGCCACGTGAAAAAGCGCTGGCTGATCCCTGCGGAGGAGCATGACCGTAGCCATCTTCCCTGGGCTGTCTTTGACATCCTGGGACAGATGGGTTCGGTAGTGCCCTTCTCTCCCAACTCCCCTCCCCCTTGCAAAATTCTGAAACTTTATCTCCCGGGCAGAAGTCATGTGCCCAGGCTCCTCATGACACAATATAAGAGCCGCTAGTGCACGCTGTTGCTGAGCGACCAAATGTTTTGACGCGGAGCCTTTATTTTCGACCAAAGTCATCCAGGAATTGCATCACTGCAATGCTTTCAGATTCATCCAGCATACTTTTGTCGAGAGGCCCAGCCTCCCCTTCGCCACTTTGGTTTTCCCCTACCAGCCCGCACGCTGGCCCCCGGGGAGCAAACCATCACGTCTCTTCTTCCTCCCTGTCTGTCTTCCTCTCTCGCTCGCTTTGTCTCTTCCACTCTCTCTCTCACTCTCTCTCTCTCTCTCTCTCACTCTCTCTCACTCTCTCTCTCCTTCAACTTCCCACTGTTGTTTTTGTTTTTTTCTCTTCCAACCCATGCTCTCAGGGCAACTGATCTCCATCTCATATCTCTCACTTTCTCTCTCTCTCTCTCTCTCTCACTTTCTCTCTCTCTCTCTCTCTCTCTCTCTCTCTCTCTCTCTCTCTCTCCCGTCTCTCTCTCTGTCTGTGCATTTCTCCAGTTTTCCCAACAACCCGCCTCCTCTTTTTCTCCACACCTCCTTATACCTTCTCAGTGTCTGCTTTTCTATTTATCTTTCTTTCTTTCTTTCCCTCTCTCTCTCTCAGACATATTGACCCCTCCTCTCCCTCTCTCTGTTTGAGCCGCCCAACCCGAGGTCATCCATCATGGTGGAGGGTGAAGGGATGTGTGTGTGTGTGTGTGTGTGTGTGTTTGTGTGCGTGGAGGACCTGGCCATGCCTGAGTGCTCAGGCTAACCATGCAGATGACGAATGGAAACTGGTGGATGACGAATGGGAACTGAGGAGTGACTGGAGGTATTAAACATGGAGATGTGTGATTTCAAAAAAAAAAAACGAATTCCCGAATCAGCGCCATCGCCGCCGGGCTTCTACCTCACAGATGGGACCTCCAAAAGGACCAGCTGCCCAGGCCGAGGCTATAAACCGACTGTAAAGCCTGGATTTCTGCAGACCAGGCTTTAAAAGGACGCGTAGTCGGGTGGAGGAGCGTGATGGATCGCAAAGGGTAAACCCGCTCATTATTGATCCTATTCGTCATGTCTTCAGTGAGAAGCCTCCAGGAGGACGTAGGGCTTGGCTGCGTCTTGTTCGGCACGACCCTGCTCGCCTTGTGTGGCGGTATCAAAGGAGCACGCTTGAAATCTGACTCCAGGCCTCTCTGAGGCCTAACCACAGGTTCGCCTCTGGTCATGACAACAGCCTGTTTACGCCGTGAAAACACAGAGAGGGAAGGCAGACTGATACCCTGGAGGACTAGATACATTCTTCATAACTTTGGCTCTCTATTTGTTCCAGTGTTAGACACTGTACAGTATGAACTTAATGTTAAGCTATTAACAAAATTTGGAACTCTTTTCTGATAGCATGTCAAAAAATAAGCCAAACGTATCCCAGCAAAAGAGTATTCATCCCTCAGTTATTTCAATTAATTTCACTTACAAAACAGAAGCAAACCGCATTTATGAGCTTGATAACATGCTTATGTGGAAATGAAAACCTTTGGACAGACATACAGACAGAATGTAAGCCAGGCCATGAAGTCACCATGGACAGGACTGGAGGAGTGTGAGGTGCTGAGTCCTGCAGGGAGAGACGGCTGAGCAGAGGGGAGGCAGCGTACAGGGAAGCGCACTGTATGAGGTCAGATGAAGCTGGTATGAGGTCAGATGAAGCTGGTATGAGGTCAGATGAGGTCAGATGAAGCTGGTATGAGGTCAGATGAGGTCAGATGAAGGGAGAAGCATACTGTATGAGGTCAGATGAAGCTGGTATGAGGTCAGATGAGGTCAGATGAAGGGAGAAGCGCAGTGTATGAGGTCAGATGGCAGGAGAAGCGCACTGTATGAGGCTAGATGAAGCGCACTGTATGAGGTCAGATGGCGGGAGAAGCGTACTGTATGAGGTCAGATGGCGGGAGAAGCGTACTGTATGAGGTCAGATGGCGGGAGAAGCGTACTGTATGAGGCTAGATGAAGCGCACTGTATGAGGTCAGATGGCAGGAGAAGCGCACTGTATGAGGTCAGATGGCGGGAGAAGCGTACTGTATGAGGTCGGATGGCGGGAGAAGCGCAGTGTATGAGGTCAGATGAAGGGAGAAGCGTACTGTATGAGGTCAGATAAAGGGAGAAGCGTTTTAGAGATGCGTTCAAATTTGCAAACATAGGCGAACGTTCGCAAACGCTTGCAATTTTCTGTTCGCCTTCAGTTTTCCACGAACATTTGCTAACACTCGGAAACAGTCTGAGGAGGTAGTTCTGGGATGTTGAGAGCTGGACGGAGAGTTACCATTGAGATGGAATGTTTACACAAAATCGTTCAAATGTATCTGTTCATACAAACATGTTCGCCGCGGACCTTCGCCTCTGTTCAAGGAATTTGAACGCACCTCTGGTCAGATGAAGGAAGAAGCGTATCAGGTCAGATGAATACAGATCCCAACGATAACAGAACAAGAGAGAGATAAACTAGGGCAGCTGTCATAGTGGTCCAGAGGAGGCAGACGTGAGGGATATTGATATGTGTGTATGAGTGTGTGTGTGTGTGTGTGTGTGTGTGTGTATGTGTGTGTGTGTGTGTGTGTAGGAAAGAGAGGCTGCATATCTGTGAGAGCGTGGGCATGTGTGTGTTTGTATGTGATGACAACTACAGTATGTCACTCAAAGACTGTGTGTGTGTGTCTGTGTCTGCGTGTCTCTTTCTCGATCTCTCTCTCTCTCTCTCTCTCTCTCTGTCTCTGTGTGTGTGAGTGAGTAAGTGAACATGACTTGCAGTCCAGAGCCGTGCCACTCACATTGCACCAGTTGAACTGGAAAGCCTGCCAGACTGCCATTTCCTCAGAGGAGGCAAAGAAAAGAGCCTTTATCCAGGCATGACAAACCCAGGGTGACACTGTTCACCTTGACTTCAGAGAGCTCTGGATGAAACTAAGTATGGCCAAACTGAGTGTTTTGGCTGACCTTTTAGTGTCCTTCTCCGTTGTGGCATGAGTGCAGAAATCACTCCCCTTTTCCCCAACATGGCCGTATCAGGTCAAATCCCACTTCTCTATATGTATACTTTAAAAAATCTTTTTCCTCAGTAGCAATGACAATTTGTTTTGTATAGCATTTTTATACATAATGGCAGTTGACCAACTGTAATGGCAGTTGCTTGCAAAATGTATGTTGTAGTTCACAATCTTATAGTCCACAATCTATATTTACATTTATTCATTTAGCAGACGCTTTTTCCAAAGCGACTTCCATATGTCAATTATATTACAAGGGTACAAGGCATTGATACATTGTCGCCAGAGCAACTCGGGGTTAAGTGTCTTGGGAAGCTGGGAATTGAACTCACAACTTTTCTGTCTACTGCATGCTAGCCCGACTCCTTAACCACTACGCTACCAACACCACGCCACCTCCGCCCAATCTAGCAGTGAGTGAGCTTGCCATAAGCATGTCTGGGTTGTGTTATGTCACACAAGTCCTACTTTAGGATCAACAAAGGCAGCATCATCCGGTTCCTTTAGGGTAGTAGTTATTCAATCAAAGGCTTTTGCTGTTCCATGAAGGAGCTTACCAACAACGTTTGGTGCCATTGCTCTGGGCATCTACATGTAGGGGCAATAAAAAAAAGTGTCTGTGGAGGCCATACCACCAGGAACTAACAAATCACAGAAACCATTAACCACTGAGACGGGGAACTGTTATAAAGGACTGAAGACATGTGTTGAGATGTAAAATCCAAAGATAGATGGATAATTTATTTCTTTGCATAACCACAAAGCTCTAAACACATATAAATATATAAATAGAAAGAGAAAATGTGTGTGTGTGTGTGTGTGTGTGTGTGTGTGTGTGTGTGTGTGTGTGTGTGTGAGAGAGAGAGAGAGAGAGAGCTAAAGAGAGAGAGAGAGAGAGAGAGAGAGACATACTCACCACTTTCTGTTTTGCGAGTGTGGGTTTATGGGCTGAGCGATACTGCATTAATAGCTCAGCTGTAGCCCGCGCGACATTAGGCCTGTGTGCCCAGCTGGGTAATGAGTAATGCTGAGGTGATCATGTAATATCCACCCGCAGACCGCGGCTGCTACTGAGCGGAGGGGTCGCTGGAGGCCAGCTGGGTTATCCACATGTTTTTTGCAGCGTACCAACCCTGTCAAGACACACCTTCATATAAAACCACAACTATTCAGAACATCAGTGCCTCAGCACCAGCTCAGATTAGTACGCATGTGTTCATTTCTGCATCATCTCACAACATAACTTTATGTGCTTCTCAAAGCCGTCAGGGAAAAGCCAAAGCAGAGGGAGTCATGTTGCCAAACAACAATGCACCACGCTTACTGTGAGACTTCTTGTAGCATTGTGACACCTAATACAATGGTGACACACTTTCAATTAATACTTAAGACCAGAGAGGAGTGATGGCAGAGGTCAGTATTTGGGTAAAACCATTAAGGCTTAAATAAACTGAGTCCAACATATCGCTATCTTCACTGCCATCCGTAGATCATCCACACAGGTTAGGCCACAGAGGTTACATTGCACTCAAGGTCTATAAAGTCTAAATAGGGTTTTAATGTGTTAATAGTCCAGGCCAAGTACAGCTATGTTACTGAATATAGCTGCACAGCTGCACACCTGCACTCACTAAACATTCCACAACCACTGAATGGCTGCTATGCTCAGAGTGCATCCTTCCAATGCAACCCCATACAAAGTCCTTAGCAACCACCAGCTGCGCCCAACAGCCAAATGAAGGCAGTAGTCATGATTTGTCTGTCACACTGCCAGCAAGGCTGCAATTAACTTTTCTTTCATTTCATACAAAACACATTAAATTCATAAGGAAACCGTGACATGTACCAGCAAATCAGAGTCATCTTTGGGTCATGTCAGTGGGTGTGCTTCAGGGATCCTTCAGGGATAATCAGCAGGTTTTATGAACCTGAGCTGCATTCAAATACCCATGAAAACACATGCTCTCAGCCAGTGAGCAGTTGACAGCCATTGCAACACACCTGATTTCTCTCTAACCTCTTGGAATCCTGCATTTCTGTCTCAAAAGCAAAACTGACACATGGTTGCAATATTGAATATTTTGTTTTTATAGCTTAACTGTATCTCAAATTTGGCTATGATACCAAATTATTTTGTCAAGGGGCAGTTCACCTCTCTCTCAACAAAGACAGTGATATGGCCTTACCGCTATGCCTGCAAAGACAATATGGAGGTACAATCAAGTCTTCAGCACGTGTTGTATCTACTTTAACACCATGATATTCCCACAGCAGGTGATGACATGATACCTGAAAGTATGATCTCTGGCATTCCTTCCTGATCCGGTGGACGCAGTCGAAGGTGTTGAAATCTTGAGACGTTTTATATAATTTTTAAACTGACAATCACAGGAGTATCCCGGCAAAGTGAGAGGTGTGCTTTTCTGTTGTTACAAGCCCTGGAATCTCTCTTAGACGATGACAACAAGCTTAGTCACTCAAGTGCCCCGCTTTGTTGTACATGTTCCATTTTATCGGGTACTCCCCTTAACAGTATTGTCTTCCGTCAGATAGCCCAGCCCCTAGTGGAAAAACTATAGTCCATTCAAAAGTTTCAAATACCAAAACCAAGGGTTGGGTCTGCCAGAAGAATGCTAGATTAGCTGGAGAATGGAAGCTTGTGAGAGAGGGTCTGTCTCATCATGACAATGCCTGCTGGACATTTGGGGACGACATTAAAACATTAGCTGTGTTGGCTATAGCTATAAAAATGACCTTTAATCTCTCATCTACATATCATCTAAGTCACCAATATATCATCTAGATATACACCGATATATCATCTACCATATACCTATATATCATCAATATATCATATACCATAGTATAGTATGATACCATAGTTCAAATTACAGGGGGTACTGGGGGGTACTATACCAAAGAGACAGAAATATTGTGAAAAATATCATTACAGTTACAATACAAGTCAACTCCTATTTTCACCGTAGGAACAGTTTAATGTAAAGCGATTTCAGACATCCCTATTGTGGACCGTACCATTTTTAACCACTGAGCAACTGAGATAGAGAACGACTTCAACTTCACAAGCAAGTGTCAACGTTGAATGACAAAACGCTAGGTAAATTCCTCCAGTAGGCTAAATTCGGTTTGCTGCTGACGTGCATGGGTAAATGTAAGTTGCTAGCTGACGTCTAGGTTGTAGAAAATGTGTTATTTTACAACCTTCATTTATAAACGTGTTTTGTTCTTTCATCATGTCACATCTTCATACATTGAATTATTGGCTACCTGCTACTTACCCACTGAGGCTAGTAAAGTGGGCCTTGGTTAGTTACCAAGGTTAGTTAGCAAGATAGGCTAATTCTCTAAAATCAAGCTTTACATTATTGTGAGGTAAAATCGATTGTCATTTCCAAGGAGATGAACTCCATAGCCTATGATTATTCTAATTGTATCTTGAATAAATTATTGTGCCCTTTTGAAATTAGTTTGGCACAGATCCCCAGCAAACACACTAAGGTGGCCATCACGTGGCCGCAACGTGATTTTCCAACCAATGTTTACGTTGCCGCCACGTTAATTTCCAACGTGGCGGCAACCGGAAAAGTGAAAGACGCCTTGATGTTGCCGCCACGTTATTTGACAACATTACCGCGACATATCGGCGACATGCAGGCAACCTTCCTGCAACTTAATGGCCACGTAACCGCAACGTTATAGCAACATTAAAACCCATGTTGGAGGTCGCCAGAATGTTGTCAGGATGTTAAAAAAACAGCTCTGGGCGGATCTGCAGATGCAGTCCTCATTTGCCCACTCACTTGGTTTAAGAAGATCAGATCGACATTTCACATTTGATTACACCATTTATTTAAATTCATTTAATTTGGGAGTTCCTGACGATGACTTGATGTGCTGCTGCTGCTGCTCCTCCTCCTCCCCTCCTCCTACTGCTGCTGCCGGGCCTGCAAGCAAAGAAGAAAACCTTTAGCTTTCAGGTAAGAGCTGCACTTTTTTTGAATTTGTGCAGACTGTCCAGAAGTTTTACTTACGTTTTATTGTGCTGCATACTCCGGGTTCCGAGCAGTGGCAGCTTCTCCTTCCCCTTCAGGTTGCTGTCTCCAAATTTAGTAGTGTGGGCTACAGAAAACAACATTTCAATTAAGAGAGGCACAACATAGCCAACGTTTTCGGTCACCAACCATGAGAGAAAGGGTTCCACTTTCATCTCACACACACAGGCTACTAGCTCGTGTCTTAGAACATGCCAAACTAACGTCTTCTCTGGGGAGTCCGTTACTGCATATATCTCATAAAATCATAGCACACCATCTACTAATTACACTTGTCATATTCAATAACATTCACATCATATTAATATTAAAACACTAACATTACAGTACAGTAAAGTACAGTAACAAAGCAGTACAGTAAACGTAAATCTCCGATTGTTTTTTTATATCATTCAATTAGCTCAAAGTTATCCTAGCATGCTACATGCTAGCCCCATTCTAATGCAATTGCTGCTACGCGATGCTAATCACTCGCTAGCCTTAACAATCTTTGCTAGCAGATAAATTACTCACCGGCGTTCAAAAGAAGTGGATAAAGACGTGAAAACAATGAGGGAAGATTAAGGACAAAGTAGAAATAGTAAAACGACTTAAGAGGTATTAAAAATGATTCACGATAGAAAGGGGTCAAGGAGTAAAAGGTTTTGATTCAAAGTCTATTCACTCAAGTGTAACGTTATCGAGTAGAACGTAAAATAAACGAATTCTGGTATCCAAGCAACACGCTTGTCAAAATAAAAGCATTTCCCGTTGACTAGAAAATCGTATGTCCTTCTTCTGGATTTTTAATTATTTTGTTATTTATTCAATTTATGTACCTATTTATTTAACATTGGCAACTAATTTTGGGTTTAGTAAACAATGCTTAGGTGGGTTACACCTTCACCCCTCTCCATCGACTTTGTTTGTGCATGCACATAAAAATGTCAAAGCAAAATAAGATTTAGATAAGGTAATATAAGATATTTCTAGGTAAGCATAGACAATTGACTCAACCTAATGTTACATCTAAAAGGCAAGCTCAAATTAACAATGTTTGGTCTCCTTATTGCCAATGCACAGGCTGCAGAGGGCAGCATGGTGGTACTCCTCACATCTGGTGTAGAGTAGAGTTACAGGCATAAAAACAAGATCAGTCAGAGACTTTCTAATGAGGAGACAGCACTCAAAAAATCCTCCATAGAAATGCATGGGGTACTGTTGTCTACACATATCCCACCCCTTCTTCGCCAAAATGTCGACATGTGTATACATTGAGCCAATCATGTGGTGTGATGTGACTACATTGACCCAATTATGTGCTGTGTTGTGCAGACATCGTGCCAATCATGTGTTGTGAACTCGCCACTGGAGCACACTGGTGTCGTAAAGCCTTGTGCACGCATATTTCTGCCGAATAGGATGCCCGATGAGTACCCAAAAAGCGTTGCAATATGACTGCCGAGTGGAGGGACTTGCCTAAAAGGACTTTGGAGCAGTCAAACTCAGCTAGCTAGACACAATTGTTCTTGTATAGCTGTCTATGCACACTTTTTCATTTCGCTTGATATTTTATTAAACTGTGAGTGTGTGAAACAGAAAGTATTAAGACATTCTTACCTTTTTTTCTTTTCCAGGGACCGAACTGAAGAGGGATCGATCCACCATTTTGGAGACAACCGGAGGCAACATTGATAACCCTGACTCAGTTGCGACAGCAGAACCAGCATCTCTACGGCTTAAGGACAACTTCAGCTTGATAGAAAACTTGCAACACTTAATTGACATATGAACTGATGTTGGATTGGCACCACTTAGCCTACTTGCTGATCGAATAATTTGGTGAATACAATAATAATTGAATTATAATTAAGCTGGTGTTGTAATGTAGAATTATTTTCTCATGCTATGATTTCATACAACATTTGGGTTCTATGGAATTATTTGTTTTCTTATTGGACAGGAGACAGCTATTCCCAAAAGTGGGAATATCCCACGTCAATAGAATAATCTGGTGTTTTAAGGTTAATTAGTCGGCGGCAGAATTAATGTATTGAATCAACACAGCATTTGTGATCGCAGGGTTGTTACCTTCGCCACTCGGCCTCAGAACCTCGAGGTTACAGCCAAACAAAACACCTGTGATTATATCATTACCCAACACTCCTACTCACACAATTTCAAATTGCTTAACCTCTTTTCAGCCTTGGTAACTGAATACTAAAATTAAACTTAGGTTGATTGTCAGTTATCAGTCTTATCCTGTGGGTCATGTGCACTGCTGTTATTTTCTTATAACTTAATATAAAGCATAGTTTGGATTGGATTCTGATTAGCAGTCAGTGGTTTAGCTACTCTCCACCTCAGCCTCTCCAAGGTCTTTATGCTCTCTCCAGGTTGACCAATGCCTACCCTGCAACGTGGTTTGTACACATCACTTGAATTCATGAAACACATGAATTTTACTTCAAATGTTAATAGAAAGAATTGTCAGTGTGATTTATTAATGTGTTCCCTACATGCATTTAAAATAAATGATTCATCAATTCAGTATCTGAATATATTTGATTGCTATTTTTCAACTGGGTCAGAGTTTGTGGAAATTAGAAAATTGTAGTTCTGGATGGCAAACATTAATCTCAGTTTAGCATTATTTTTGTGGGGATGAAGTGAAGGAGCAGTACCCCCCAATTATGATGGGGTAATTCGCACTCTGTATGATACAGTATATCAATCAACTTTTGCTTTTACATGTAACTAAGTAGTGGTTCATGGGAATAGGCTTTCCACATTAGACAGTAACACTTTTTGTGTTTGAGAAAGTTTGGCTAAATATTAATATAATAGAATCAACCATGAGTGTGTTGCCATAAATCTGCTAAACAACTACAGTTAGATCACACATTGATTTAGCAGATGTTTTTGTACTAAGCCATACAGTAGTAAGCAGATGGAGGTTTTTTTCAGTCTGTTTGCTCCCTGGCTATTGAGGTCATGCTTTAATGTTGTGAGCACCTGCAAGTACGAGTTGAGTTTCTGGAACAGGAAACAGTGAAATACTCATGATTGTACTAAAGTAACTTCACCAATAAAAAAATGGAAATGTGTCAACTTTTCCCAAATTAAAGGCTCATTTTCAATTACGAGTTTTAATTTCATTCAGAAAACAGTTACCTATGTCTAACATGCAAATAAAATGAAGGTGAAAACAAGATTGGAAAATGACTGCTTAGTTTAGGCTTGTTAAATTGGCATTAACAGTGCCGTGAAGCGTACCTTATAAGTCTACAAAATAACTCCACCAGGTGCATAAAACCTTTACATCCACTTTCCTTTAAAACATGCAAAAGTGCATGTTGTTACTAGAGTGCCTCTGTTTGTCTCAGGTGAGACACCACAGGAGATTGACACATTGATTTCGCCCCCTTTTAGAGGTTTTTCCACAGCAGGCCTGGAGTGCTGTGCCGAGCTGAAACCCAACCCTGACCGGCTCTGCGCTCTCGTGCTGGAATTCTCGCTTCTCCTGCACTAATCCTCTCTCACTCTCGCTGCAGCCCTCTCCTGCTCTGGCCTGTGACAGGGACCTGACAGCTCTAAATCCTCCGCAAACATCAAGCCGGCTGAATTAATGGCGTGGTATATGTCCCGACAATAGCTCAGGCACGACGCCAACCAACCCGTCAGCCAGCCTGCATTCATGCAAGCGGATGAATGGTGACGTGTTGTTTTGTGAGTAATGAGCTGACTGGCATGGGATGGTTTGTGGATGGTCACTGAGGATGTGTCTGATATTTATTTTCTTTATCAGAGGTAATTTAAAAAAAAAAAACCTCCCAGGACCTTACAGGCGAGAGCGTGTCATGGAAGAGTGCACTTGACTTCTTGCACTTGATGCTTGCCCATTTATTGAAATCACCATGTTTATAACAGAGTTATAACTGAGGAAAATAGACTGGAGTTATGCCTGTCTCTAAGACTAGAGTTCTTCACCATGGTGTCTTTTGCCCCTTGTTGTTTGTCTGGTGCAGCATTACAACTTATTCATTGTTAATTACATCAGTTAATGGTATTCTGTTGAAAGAATTTGCTTGAGACACAAAGCTCCCCAGGTAATATGTGTTACCAGAGGTCAAAGGTGAACATTTACAACTTTTTATCACCCTTCAGGTTCAGTTTATTTACAGAGAAAGTGCTGTGTGCTGGCGCACTGTGATCAATTCCGTGGGGAGTTTGTGTAAAAATACCCATCGATCTCAGTCACAAGCCAACGCTCTCAGCGACGCCAAAAATAGCGCCTGTGCTTTTCAGTGGCCATATAAGCAAGCCCTCATCCACACAGGCAATCTACAGTGCAATCCCACCGTCCATTTTGAAAAATCTGTTTGTTTTAGAGCAAGCCTATATGGAAAGCTGACTGGTCAGAATGTATGGCTGGTTCACATTTCCCCCCTGCACACACATATCCCTGAAGCATATGATATGATATAGTACGCCACACTTCAGTGGAGCTCCTCAGAGAGCCGAGCTGAGCAGGACTCTCTGTGTTTTCCTTGTTATTATTTATTCCTGCCAGAGGTCAGCAGACGTCACCCCGGTGAAAGATAGGAAGCAGGCATCGGGGCTTGAAGTGGAACAGTGGCAATGGAGTGGAAAACAGGTCCCTGTCGGAGGCAGGGGAGAGCCCTCAGAGCCCCGACTGTACCATGTACGAGACTCTTACAGTAGGCCTACAGTATGCACGGCCAGCAGAGCTATGGTACTCTTCCATGCTACCTCTACCTGCCCTGCCAATTCATAATCACAGAGGGAGAGCATGATTATAATCATCTGCTAGGTTTTTTCTCTACATGCCACTTAAACAAAATCACCAGTATGAGATTTTTTTTTAACAAAAACCTGTAATGACATCCCTCCACCTGTTTCATGGAGGGGTGGGGGTGTGGGGACTGATTATACAGCGGCACTCAGGTAGTGAATGTGAAAAATGGCTGTGTAACAGTCTGTTTTGAGAATATAGGTCCTGGGTCCTGGCTAATGTGTCAGCTGTTAGGCAGGAAACACAAGTGCCTTTAAGACTGGAGGGAACCTGAAGCAAGAGGAAACACACAGAGATACAAGCACATACTGTACACATGTGCCACACACTACACCAAACCAAACACACACACACACACACACACTTGCATTGCCACACACAGAATTTTTTTCATGCTGTTGACCAGTAGATACATAGGGAAAAAAAAGTATTCTGTGCAGCCGTCAAAGAGCTCTGGCATGGTGAAATTCCTAGCTGCCATTATGAAGAGATTAGTCGTGATCTCTTATTACTTAAGGAAGGGTGGAGAGGCTTCCAAGCAAGGTGTCTTAAAAAATCAAATTTGGCTGTCAGCTTAGCTTAAGGAATAGTTTATACACGGCTTCGTCTCTGAAGGCAAACATGCCTGTGTCTGTTCTTGAACAACAGCAAATGACTTCCAACCGTCACAAAGGACTCATTATGAGGAAAGACACGAACAACATCAGAGCCGAGAATGTAAGGGCAAGAGCCCACTGCTAATAACTCCCAAAGCTGCTCTTATCCGTGCGGTTATCTTGCTTGTTCCACCTGTATTGTGGGGAAAATATAGAAGTATAATGGTGTTTGCCTGCTCGTAATTTCCTTTCATACTAAACAAGAAAAGCCAGGTGCGCCCGAATATCAGTAGTGCTCAGAGGTGTGCTGGCTTGTGGAGCTCAGAGGGGAAAAAGAAGAATGGCTGCCCTCTCCCAGCGGATGAGTTAATGCCACAATGTTTGCAGTGGCCTAGTCAACATCGGCGAGATGAGAAGTCAAACCCAAACAAATATTAAGAGTTCGCTTCAAAGCATTCCTGGACCTCCCTCCCCTCCATTGCTTTTTCGTGATTTCATTTGTTAAAGTCACAGAACAGCACGCCGTTTGCTGGCGTTATTAAGACAGATGGCAGTCCTCTATCTGCCCCTGCGTGAGCTGTCCTAGTGACAGAAAGCAGAGGACTGATAACAGAAGGAGAGAGAGAGGGGGCCATAATGTGTTTCGGTTAAAAGACAAGGAAACATGCAGAATGGAGCCTCTTCTGAGGAAATCACAAGCTTCATTAATAACCAGTGCTAAAAAAGCCACACTGAGAAAGTGCAGACATCAAGGACATTGCAATGAAGATTTAAAACCGTCCAACTGAGATTTAAAGTGAAAATGGTAGCCAAGAGGTAACGCGGAGGGCAACATCTACCATTGGAATGATGAAAGATTATGATGGTTTTGAAAATGAGCTTTCAGTTCTAATGGAGTGCATATTTTCCATATTTTCACACCAGCATATGCTAAAAAGAATCCAAATAAATATGCATAAATATGCATGGCGGAGTACAGAAAGCTACATCACTATTACTATCTGCTCTTTAGAAATAAAAATATATATATTTATCTCGGTTATATCTATATGATTGCATATGAGTTAGTGTTTTTATTACTTTTTTATTAGGGGGAGTGATTTTCAATACCAACAGGTGTATTTCTTATGAGAAGCTAAGATCCATATTATCAGATATCCGAGGGGAACACAAGGGTAATCTTCAAATAATACTACTGGTGTCCCCACACTGGCTTGCGGAGATGTTTTCACAAACTATTTGTCAGCACTGGAATAACTGTTCATTTATCTTGAGGATAATTGCTGTTTTTCTCCAAGTCATGTTCTGCTTGTACTTTAAGAGACACTGCTAACATTTTCCCCAGGGGAAATATGCTTTCTTAAACCTTGCTTGGTGTTTAAGGAAGAAAGAGCAACACAACTGTCATATTAGTCAGGAGAAATGGCGGCGCTTAACAAAAATAGCCTCTTACCAGAATAACAAAGTTCGGTGCCATTAGACTGTAATTCTCTCTGACGGCCGTGCCGCACATTAATTTTAACAACACTCGACTCCCACACGATGCCCACCCTCCCTCACCGTGTGCTTGGAATACTTTTATGCCCCATTTAGCACCAAACTTTGCCCATGGTACAGCATTGTAAATATTTACATACAGTACAACACAATGGACCCGTGGCCTGGGTTCACAGGATGGTGTTTTCAGTGCAAACAGCGGCCGCCGCCTGTGAGCCTCGCATTAGGCATTCGGGGTGCGACAGTCGACAGGGCAGTTTGATCATCCCCTTTAGGTTTCTGGAAAGGTCAAGCCAGACTCCGCTTAGCCAATGTGCTCCCCATTATGCGCTCACATATCACCAGCACCAGTATCAAGCCCAGAGAGAAAGAGAGAGATGGAGAGAGAGAGAGATGGAGAGAGAGAGAGAGAGAAGGAGAGAGATGGATGGGTGCTGCCACGTCTGGCTGTCACCCGTTCACTGACACTCCTCATCTGGACCAGCCTCCCCTCCCGCCTCCTCTCTTTATCACTGTTGACACAAAGTAGGTAGCCTATTTCAAACAAAGCTTCCCAAATTCACAACAACATTTCGGTAGTGTGCGCCCAGAGGGTGCTTCTGTAAGTCAAGCAGCTGGAGCACTCTTGTATTGACAGCAGGTTGATGGGTTTGACTTTCTGGGAAACATTCATAAAAGTTCACATGTTGGATAGACTGTGTACCAATTTGGATGACAGCATTAGATAAAGGAAGTATTGCAGTCATTACACTTTCAGACTAGAATTCAGAAGCGACCTTGGGTACCATGAAAGGCGCTATATAAGCCCAAGTTATTATATTATTTTTATTATTATTATTATTATTATTATTAGCATTGTAAGTGGAAGTCTATCACTGAAGCTGTTACTGCAGATATTCTCATTGGACAGTATGATGGATAATGATGTATACCCTGCATACATGAACAGGGTATTGTGGTTAAGAGTTTATTTTCAGTAGGTTAGGTTCTGCAGGCCAGATGTCTGCAGCAGAGGGAGAGACCGAAGCTGAAGACACACTGGAGATAGGACACCCTGTACTTTCCTTTTTACACAGAGGTAGCAATCAAGTATGGTTATAGTTATGGTATTTTACAGACACTTTTATCCAAAGCAACTTAGATATTAATATTAGAATAAGAATGAACAATAACAGCAGAATAACAATTATGTATGGAATTCCTGGAATAGAGTGTAAAATTAGAGACTCATCTTTAATTCACTTTGACTCATTTTCATTTTCTTTCGCCTTTTAATGAAAAGGCAGCAATACTAAACCTACCACAGACACAGAAATAATAGCACAATGAAGCTATTTATAAGGAGAGAACAGAAGAGCAATGCATCAGGGTCACAAGAAGAGCAACGCATGGTCACAAAACAAAGGGAGACACGTTTTGTTGTCATTAATGGCCAGGATTCAAACAAAAGGTTCCCATGGGCTTCTAGCTGATGAGCTATTAGTACCATGTAGGGTCAACCTTTAATTTGGCCACAATGGAGTTACATCTTTATGAAATCCAGCCATGCTTTTAATGTATTAATGTCTCAAAATATAATGGATGGAACAGTATAAAGCGTTGCACAGCAATGGTGAATGGTTTCAGCTACAGTGAGCCATATATTATGCATATTTATCCTTTATGTTCCCCAATGCTCTGGTCATTGTAGCCCAGGCTGCAATTAGGAGATTAATAGCACTTAATGTCCATGACACCCAAATTAGTTTTCACACTTATCATTTCAGGAATATCCATTTCACCCAGTGCTCACACACTACTGCAAAGAAAGCGAACACTTTAATAAATCTGATACTGACTGATGGCGTCTTGCACCACAAATTCATTTGTAGAGGGTGGAGGGTCTGGGGTAGGATTGTGTGTGTGTGTGTGGGGGGGGGGGGGGGAGTTCTTGTCTACTGTAAATATGCAGAAGGAATATTTCTCATGATCACGTCTGGCTTGGTGTCACGCATCTGAAGCAGACCACCTGGGTCACTGTTGTAAGCAGATCGTCAACCCCACTCCCACCCCCTCTACAGCACCGAGAGAAAGTGGGGCTGCAGCACTTTAAGACTTAATTACTGTTTGGAATGCCTTGTCAAGATATCAAAGGCGTAATTCATAATACCTGTCTGGATGAGAGCTCTTCCAAATGGCCTCAGGTTGTGCTATTCTCCTCAAGAAGCTCTGATTGCATACAAACACTGGATGTTGTGTCTGCTTCCCTAATCTTAACTGAAATCTCAGATGGTCACAATGCCTGTGTTACAGAGTAGGGGAGAAGAAAGAAAGGGCTAGAGAGAAAGAGAGAGAAAGAGAGAGAGAGAGAGAGAGGAGCTGGCTTCAGTAGACATGAATATAAAATCTGTTTGACTTGGGTCTTGCCCTGTGAAGACAGTAAGACAGAAATAGCTGTGCACACAATAAATGAACCAGACAGCCCAACTCCAAATAAATTATATTATATGCTTTTGAAGAAAAATATGGCACAATATGGTAACCCTGTGAGTGTGTGTGTGTGTGTGTGTGTGTGTACACACACACTGTAATCACTTAACTGTGCTGCCTGATGTGATATGCATGTTTATTAATAAAGAGAGCTTTATTGATGATAAGACACCAAAACTATCCTACAGTCCATCAAACTGTTAATGGACAAAGCAGGAGGCTTGGAGAGCCCATGAGTCTCTCAGGCTTCACACACTAGTGGTGCCTCACTCTCTGAGAATACTAGATAGGAGGCCGATGGATAACATGAATAGAACCACTATCCTCACACAGCATAGCACAGAAAGAAAAGACAAAACACACCGAGATCAGCTAAAGAGCTCGGGAACATGACAGTCCCCCCAACTATGTGTAAGGCCTGGGAAGGGAGGTACATATCGATGGTGGTGGTCTCATATAGCACATTCGTCATTGCCTCCAACAATGTGTCAGAGCATCGGTGCTCACGGCCTCGAGGTGGGCTTGAACTAGCACTGTCCTCGTGGAAAACAGCGCTTGGGCCAACCTGCGAAACCCGATCCGGGTATAAATCATCAGGAACATTTGTTACCCTCTGTAATTGTGCTTCATTCATCTTCAGGTTTTTCCATTTGTTAGTTCGCCAGACTGGGGGTGTCAGTTGGGGGTGGGTACGGAGAGGGGCGGAGGGGATCGTGGGTTGGCAGCTTCTGACTCTAATGAGAAAACCCACAGCAGACAGAGAGTGATCCTAGAATGGCTAACAACTAATGGTTTGACATTGTTTATGGAAAGATGTGCTTTAAAATGTGTGTATGTGTGTGTGTGTGTATGTGTGTGTGTGAGGGAAAGAGCAGGATACCAATAATAGAAGTAGCATTACTGTAACTTCTTCATAATTTTGACCTTGGCGAACACCAGCAAATGGCAATGCTTTAATCATGAACCATGCAATTCCCTTACAATGTAACTTGTAAAGGATCTTCCAACAGAAACTGACAGCCATATTTATAGCACTAAATAGTGATATTAATGTGGTTAGCCTATAAATCAAGCTCTCACCCATCAAACACCAATAAAAGAAACTACATGTGTGATGCAGTGTGACATTTCTCTTGAGGAAGGCATTTATTTGCACCAATTGTGAGCTGGCCATACTCTCCTTATCACAATGCCAACAACCCGCTCAGCCTTTTTTAGCCACAGCATCTCTCAGCCAACCACTCAGTCCCCCTCCGGCCCCTCACGGGGGCCTATTATACAGCCACACAATGCAAAACAAAGGCTGGCTCAGGCTCTGATGATATCTCACATCTGCCCTCCTCCTCAAAAGAATTTTCTCTTTATGGCCACAGGAAGGAAACAGAGGTGAGGAGACAAGTGATGTATTAGATGAAGATAGAGAGAGAGAGAGAGAGAGCGAGAGAGAGAGAGAGGGAGAGAGAATAAATTTAGCACCTAAACACAGGGGAAGGGTGGGATAGACAGATAGGTAGCTAAACAGATGGACAGAAGAGATGGAGAAAAAAAACTACCAACAGTTAAGTACCATGTCATAAGAAGTCAATAGCCCAAAGAAGGCAAACAGCTAACCCATAGCAAGTATACCCTCAATTTATATAATCTTCCAGCAAAAAAACACAAAACCTTTAGTTTAGTTATGAGCACTTGGCCATGTAGATTGTATTGAGAAGCACATAATGCCTATTTTTTTGTATCTTCTGTATATCATATGCTTACATAATAAAATGATTTGAAGGGAAGAGAAGGAGAGAGAGAGATAGAGAGAGAGGCACAAATAGAGTCGGCACTTTTAAGCAACAGGCGCAAGACTTGTTAGGGTGTTGACAGGCATTTGGTTTCCAGCGAGGATGTCGTTTATCAACAGGTGTGAGGAAGCAAATGAAGATATGCAGACAGATAACCCAGCCGGCAAGAATGGCGACGCAACTGAGGGAGCCCTCAGAGACTCTCTGTGTGTGTGTGTGTGTGTGTGTGTGTGTGTGTGTGCGTGTGTGTGTGTGTGTGTGTGTGTGTGTGCCAAGCATGAGCCAACTTTATAAGAGACGTGCCATGCGCAAGTCTTTTCAGCACTTCTGCTACAGGAACTGACTCACCCTCTACCTCCATGGGCCCTTTATGTCCTCTTAATCTCATCGTTTTAGAGTAGCACATGCGATGAAAAGCGCGCCACGACTTAATTAGAAAATCTCAATCCTCTTTTATTTCCCAATCGCACTCACGTGTCCTTGAACACAACAAACAAAAGATGCCAGCCGCAGGGCCAGGCTGCGCCGGAGGCATCCGGAAGCCCTTATCATCCACCATACTGCAGACAGGCCAGTCTATTTTAAAGACCAGACAATCTCTTTTAAAAATGACTCATTATATTTTTATTATGTAAGCACAACTAACACAATGTGCCTTTATGAACACTTCAGGTCTATTGTGAGAGGTGGAAAGTTTTTTTTTAATTATTATTTCACTGTAGTTCCTGGTTCTGCTTTGTTGTGCTGTGTTTGTTGTGTGTCTGTGCGACAGCCGAACAGCGTTAAAGTTTCACAAAGAGACGTGTGATGTCTCTGATTAACAGTATTGTGTATGCTATACATAATGTAAGACTACCAGCATGGTTGTCCAACAATACACCATAACATAATCTCTCATACATCATATTGCCCCCAACACTGTGATAAATAAAAAGACCTATATGATCAGTGGGTTTTTTTTGCCAAGGATGGTAAGCAAAGTGTCAGTAGCACAAAATGGGCATCTCTCTGTGTTGTGAGAGCCTCCAGCTGGCCCTCAACACCCCCCCCCCCCTCCTCCTCCTCCTCCTCCTCACAGCTACTCTCCGCACGCTGCTAACCAGCGTGCCACCAGCAGGTTAGTGGGAAAGCCAGGGCCGGCTGGGCCTAATCCGAGGTCAGCGCAGGCTGAGGTGTTGAGTGAGGCTTCACAAGGGCTCGAATAAACCTCTGGCCTTCCCCTCATTAAGACCCTGCAGCTGGCTCACACAGAGGAACACACATACACACACACACCCAAACACACACACACATGCACATTAACACACATACATACACACACACACATACATATACACACACACACACACACACACACACACATGAATACACATACAGAGACTGCCTATATCATTAACACACATCGCTTGGCTTTGGCTTCATGGTTTGTACTCCTGGGTGCAGTTTTCTACAGTCCAATAACTCAAATAGACATAACTCTATCAGTTGTTTGTTTCAGAAAACATTTTTATCCTGGCCATTTTAACATTTTATTCAACAAAGTAGTAATTCATCTGATGTTGAATTCCCTTATGAGAGATAGAGATTCTTTTCAACTCCTCTTCCCATCGCAAACGTATACATGCACACACACACACACACACGTACACACACATGCACACACACACGTACACACACATGTACACACACACGTACACACACATGTACACACACACACACACACGTACACACACATGTACACACACACGTACACACACATGTACACACACACGTACACACACACGTACACACACATGTACAGTACACACACACGTACACACACATGTACACACACACGTACACACACACGTACACACACACACGTACACACACATGTACACACACACGTACACACACATGTACACACACACACACACACACACACACACACACAAATCCATTATATCCCAGTATATTGTTCATATATGTGAGGTCCTGATAAGGCCAGGAAGGACAACCGAGCAGGAAGTGTGAGGTGGCTAGCCCTCCTCACGGGTGGAAGAGAGGGATGGGAAGGGGTTGGATGAAGAGATGAGGGATTGGATTCCTGTTACAAGCACGCTGAGTTCCCTGAGCCCCCGCTAGAACTTTTGCCCCCAATTAATACTTTCTGGAATTAAAGGATGTTTTTACAGATTTAGGGGGGTTGGTATGTGTGTGTGTGTGTGTGTGTGTGTGTGTGTATTGGGGGGGGGGGGGGGGGGGGCATCTGTTAGAACCTTCGCTGGCAGCTGGCACGCAGTGTAAAGAGGTCACGACCGCTGTGACTGAAACCTGCCATTAGCTGAGTTCACACACGCTGCTACTGCAGGCTACGAAGTGTCGCTGTGCACAACATTTTTTAAATTGGCAAAAAAACAAAACAAAACCACCTCTAAAATGTATCCCTCATCACTTACTTAAAGCACCCATATCACATCCATTGAAGGGTTTAACAAAATGACAATGCAGTGCCAACAGCGTCATGTAGCCAAACTGGAAAAAAACAAAAAACAATAAGAAATGCACTCCGTGGCATTCACACGACCAGACTGATTCGTGTAGTAGTGCTCCTTCAAGGTTGAATGGGGGGAAGTTGTTGAACCTAGCTCTTGTCAGGTGATGATAGTATTATTACATATCAGGCCCGTATCATAGCCTCCCTTCATACTGTGCCCTGATGTGGTTGTCATGCCTTTGGATGATGTTGCCAGGCACGCCCTGCCTTCCTGTGTTGGCACAGGAAGTAAACAGTAATAACAAACAATAATGACATGCATTAAGCACAGAGACAGTATGAGTCACGGAGGGTCATACTTGTGATGACAGAGCCAATCAAACACAGTACAAGATGGCTGTGCACAGATGACTGTATGTACTGCTACGCTGTGCTACGTACGCTAACATCCATGGTCATCTCCGTGCGGAGCTCAAATTCGCAGTGACTGGCTACTGCCACCGTGCCAGTCTGCGTCTGGGTTATTTCCTCTGGTAGCGCTTTCGTGCATTAAGCGCGGAGGCCGACGTCATTTGTATCGATGAGAAGAAATGAACACATTGCCATCTGTGTACAATGTGTGCTTACAGGATTTGTTCCATGGTGAAGCATACACACATAGAAACACACACACACACAAGGAATCTACAGCAGGAGCACATGGAAGGTTGGGGTCTCGCATACAGGGGGAGGGATCGTGTTTCCAGGCTTTAGGTCTCCTAAAATGTATATCAAACCACAGATCAGGCCCCATGTCACTACTGTTTACAAGAGGGTGATTTATGATTCTTTTTACAGCGGAGGGAACACAAAATGGTTTTTCAACAGGGGAACTTCAGACGCAGGATGACAAGACCCAAAGACTACGAAGGCCATTAATTTACCGTTCATTTATTATGATTAATTAAGAAATACACAAACAGTCTCAGTCTGTCTTTGGAGTCATTAGTCATTCTGAAGGGGCTTTATTAATTAAAAACTAAATGGGCAGCATTTGTGGAATGTTGTAGTTACAGTATGTGAGCGTAGATGTCATATGTCTGTGTATGATGTGTATAAGCTATTGAGCACCTTAATTTCCTTCTGGATAAATAAAGTATCTCTATCTATCTATCAGTTTGTTGCTGATTAGTTACACACTAATTACTTTGTATTACTAAACCGTGAAAAAATAGTTAGCAAAATACATGCCCAGAAAATATTTTGCCCCTGTTAAAACTCACACAAGAAAATATGTGTTTTATTTATTTATTTATATTTTTATCTAAAGCGATCAAATATGTTTGACATACATTCAAAAAAGAGCTGGGAGAGAAAATGACTGAGCAGTACCGTGCATTGTTTACATGCTGTCAAACAGAGACGCACAGCCAGACAGAGCAGGATCTGCAAATCAGATAAATTCTTGCTGAAGCTCGGAGATACAGGTCTGTGCTTTGTTCAAAGCAGAAGTTGACAGGCAGCAAAACAGGAATAGTGCCATTTGACTGCCGCTGTCTATTCAAGCATGTATGCGTGCCTTAGTTTTTCTTTCTCTTCCACACATATGTGTGTGTGTATTTGTGTGTGTGTGTGTGTGTGTGTGTGTGTGTGTGTGTGTGTGTGTGTGTGTGTGTGTTTGTGTGTGTTGGTGTGGGTAGGTGCGTGTGGGTATTGTGTACATACATACCTTAACATGACTGCCACGGAAGAAGCATGCTGATGTATTGTTGTAAAATATTGGTGTATTGTTGTCAAAAGTATGACCGCAATCTGCCCATTACAACAAAGGCCAATGTTTCATACTGTCAAAAAAAGTCGTTAAAAGTGCGTTACTGTGAAGTCACCTGCACATAACCTGCCATGGTACACCCAGTCCAAATGATAAAGTGTGATAGTCAATATGAGAAGACAGAAACCACTTACAAGTTATCTCATCTCTAATAATAATCTCACGGTGGAGGGCGCCAGCACAATAGAAAACACATGAGGCCAGTGCAACCGAAGCCCACATTAAACAGAGTGAGGTGGTGGGGAGGGGTGACCAATCTAATCCAGATAGAGCCGATTCAAACATTTGGAAACTGGCAGCCGAATTCCAAACAAACTAGACCACCCCCAAAAAACACACAGTGGTACATGACAAATGGGTTGTCGGGGTGCGCGGCATCATAGGAAAATAGATCTGGTTACAGAAATACACCAAATAATTCAATCATCCGCTCTCAAGAATTCCCAGACACTTTTTTGTCTGTTAAGGGACCATGCAAGGTTGCACATGATGCATTTTACAGTAAAGCATTTCAGGAATCTGTGCGAGAGTGGGGACCTGGAATCATAGACATAAATGTACATACATGTATTCAGACACACACGCACACACACGCACGCACTTGCACACACACACAAACACATACACACACTCACACACACACACAGACACACAGACACACAATATACACAAAAAATAACAATATACACATGTATGGCCACAAGACCTGATAAACATGGGCATGGCAAGAACGAATGTTAAGGAATTGGAGGAAATGTGGTGTTTATTGGTTTCTGCCAGTGGGCTCCGAGACAACAAACACGAGGCGAGTGAAACCTGATCAGCTGGCGTGGTGCCTGCGACGAGCCGAGAGTGCAGGGGATAAACAGCACAGCGCTTAACGCTGAGATCTCCAAATAATCACAAGATGAGCAGAGACGATAAAAAAGCACCTCTCCCAAAACAAGCCAGAGAGAGAGAGAGAGAGAGAGAGAGAGAGAGAGAGAGAGACAGTGGTCTGAGTGTACACACACACCTACTCACTCACTCTCTCACACACACACACACACACACACACACACACACTCACTGACTCTCTCACACACACACACATTTGCAGATGGAGAGATAGACACTCATACATTGGTTTCTGTAAGTCACTCTTGACAGGAGTATCAGCTAAATGCATAAATACATTTAAAACTAGATGTACCGCATAGCGGTACAAAATATGACCGCCGCTCAGTCCTGTACATCCATTCCGCGAAAATAAATCATATTAATGAATTTGTCTCCATCTTCTACTCCATCCCCCACTCTTGAAACTTTTGTGTATGCTTGTTTGGCACACAAAGTAGCCTACTGGCACTGCAAAGGTGAATAGATTTGTTTCTGGGCCAAAACATTTGTAGCATTGTTATAAAACCTTTAAAATCTCTAAACAATCACAAGTAGGGCAGTTCATCACAGTCCTTCCATTGCAACTAGACTGATGAAAGGTACACCTGTAGGCTACATTGTATTTGGGAAAAGCAGAAGGTAGCAGCATAATGTAATTTATTTATTATTAAACAAAACAATCCCTGTCAGTTCCATGCAGTTTTCAACAGCTATCAAGAAGAGAGGTCATGTCACGGATTTTTGTGAATGTTTCTTCTACATTCAAGTTTAGTCATCTAGTTCATATGATATTCAGCTTTATTGTCAATGCACAAATGAAATACCAGTAGTCTAAAACAAAATGCCGTTTTACCCAGTGGAGCAAATAACTGACATGTCCAAAAGGGCCTTCATGAAATGCGTTGCGAGACTGTTCATACACATTTTAACGGGCAAAGTTGAAGAGCTACTGTCCGTTATTGTTTGTGCAAATAATATGCTGATTCATGTTCCCTTGCATTTTGCAACTATGAGGTCCATGGTTAGTCTGGCTTTCGCCAGACCAAGCTCAATCTTTTGACGCAATCTTTTGATTTTCACCCAGCCTAGTCCATGCTAGGCGCCCGATAGAAATATTGTTTAATTTTGCGATTGAGATATCCACGCACTGGCGCCCCCCCTGCGACGTGTTCGCCCCCCAGTTTCAGAGCTATTGTAAATGCAAAAATGCATAGAGGGAGTTATGACAAAACCGTGACTGTTAACAAACTATAAGCTATATAAGGTAGGCCCTATGCTAGGCCTATTACACAACACAAATTGTCACTAGGCTATGCTGGCGACCCAAATAAAATCTCCTTTGGAACCAATGGCTTACACCTTACAGTATCAAGCTGCCACCTCTTGGCGAAAAGTTATGCATATCAGTAGTAATACATTTCAAGTAGCTGTGTGAATCACCGAAAGGGCGAATGAAGTGGACACTTCTAAATGGAACCCAACCCACTGTACAGTAGCTCAAGGTCTGTGGCTAAAGCAGCCATAATGAAAGCGTTATCATTGTTTGGATACTTCACACACACGTGTTTTTTAATCGCATAGACTACAACTACCAAGCTGGAATCAAAGCACATCGACTCCCCTCTCACACCCTAAACACGCACTTCGAACAAACAAAAAGCGCCTCAGTCTCACGATATAGCCATAGGCAAAACTGTATCTGACCGGTGTAACGTTGGTACTAAATCATTCATCGCAAAGAATGATTTTTGTAGCACGTGCAACAAATATGTGTAGGTACAGCCCTGCCCTGAATACATCTCAACGTGCGCTCTAAAACATCTGGTTTAAATGGAGATGTAGATCATCACGGGTGCGTTAATAAATCTACATTGCGGCGAGTTGACACAAATGATTCACTTTGACGAATTTATGTAGTGTCAGTTACTTTACTTTGAGCCATGCTCTTCCTTAAAAATAGAGGATTGAAGTAGCCTATATGGGTGTTTGGGAATGAACGTTGACTGCTTTTTGAGACTTCGAGCAGAAATGTCCCAGCCCGGTGTTTAGGATGCATCATTGACAGGTTATCTTTCAGGCCTATATATTTTCCATTAAAAAACCATCACGTAGCGAACGTATTGTGGCTAACTCACTTAGCTCCTGTTAGTAGCCTAGGTTATGGTCATAAGCAAATGAGATGACAGTCGAAAGATACAATTAGTGCTGTTATCAATTTGCTTGGTAGCCTATAAACGCATTTATGGTTTTCTACAAATACATCAATAATCAAATTGGCCTCCATCACTCAACCATGCTAATGGTAACATTATTTTACCTACGTTCTGCTATTGATAGGATTAACGTAGCCTACCTGCAGTAAAAAACAAGCATGTCCGATAAACATTCTCAGATTTATTTCGGCTTCAAGAGGAAATGGGAATTACATGTCATGCAGAAATCATCCTACCCTTAGACGTTCTCTGCGGTAAACTACTGTAGGCCTACTGTCTTGTCCTTGTAGGAAGCATAGTGTCTTTCCAAACCACTTTAGATTAATTTCCAACAAAATTACGTCTCACTGCAACGATGCGCCATCTAGTGGACAAACGACTACGGGACGCCAATACTGGAAATGAAGCCAAATTATTATGATGAATATTTGGTTTTCCTTTAATCCTACTGAATTTGTAATTATGTATCGGCCGTTCTAATTGCCGATACTGATGGTATACATGCCTGTGTGTGTGTGTACGTGTGTATATGTGTGCACCACCATCTACAGGCCAATGAGTGTACAGTACAGTCACTAAATGTACACATAACTTCATTTTTTAGACCCCCCCATGGATGAAATTCTACGAAACTTGGCATACCCCCAGATAATGTCAGGTTAATCATACACATAAAATTTGGTGCAGTTCTGAACTTCTTAACTGAAGAGAGGGGCGATTAAAGCAGAATTATATTGCATTTTCATTTTTTACCGGGGGGGTGCAAATCACAAATGAGTGATTATGGGCTAGGTTTATGTGGGCCCTTGAGACCAACATACCATAAAAATGTCTTCATCCTCGGTGCCACGGTTCAGGTAGTTATTTAGGAAAAACTGAATTTTTTGGGTTTCGGGGGCCCCCGCGCGGAGGGGGAGTGGCCCCCGGGGACCAAACGAAATTTTTCCGTAAAAGTCTAGTGGGGCTACATACCCACCAAATTTCATGTGCCCCGGTGTTTCGGTGCCCCGGGTATCGTTGACCAAAATTTCAGGAAGTAGATGACGGGGAAAAAAAAAAAAAAAAAAAAAAAAAAACTTTGACAATCCCTATATGACCGCTTCATAATAAAGCATACATGCAGAGACCATAGACTGTAAAATAAAGCAGACATGCAGAGACCATAGACTGTAAAATAAAGCATACATGCAGAGACCACTGTAAAATAAAGCAGACATGCAGAGACCATAGACTGTAAAATAAAGCAGACATGCAGAGACCATAGACTGTAAAATAAAGCATACTGTACATGCAGAGACCATAGACTGTAAAATAAAGCATACTGTACATGCAGAGACCATAGACTGTAAAATAAAGCAGACATGCAGAGACCATAGACTGTAAAATAAAGCATACTGTACATGCAGAGACCATAGACTGTAAAATAAAGCATACTGTACATGCAGAGACCATAGAGTGTAAAATAAAGCATACTGTACATGCAGACACCATAGAGTGTAAAATAAAGCAGACATGCAGAGACCATAGACTGTAAAATAAAGCATACATGCAGAGACCATAGACTGTAAAATAAAGCATACTGTACATGCAGAGACCATAGACTGTAAAATAAAGCATACTGTACATGCAGAGACGCAAACAAATCGCATATACATACATATAAGGAGAAAGACCAGCGATCTGACAGTCACAGAAATAAGTCTGTTTAGGTCGAAGAAAAATATAAAGTGGACTAGTTAAAGAAGCTTTAACTGAACTTCAAGTCTGTGAAGAACTTCTGCAACATCCTCACAACCCACCCACCCCCCTCCCCCGTCTCTCACAAACACACACAAATACACACACACACACACACACACACACACACACACCCACACACACACACTCACAACTTAAAAACAGAAAGCGTCTCCATGTGTGTCTGAGCATTCCTTTTTAACTTGATATGCTTGTGAAGAGCCCCCAGCTCTGGCGTGGAGCTGTGCTAATGAAGGCAGCAGTGGCCGGCTGGGCAGCTCATGCCCTCCTCTGCTCCCCAATCAGCCTGGAAAACAGGATCCAGCTGTCCACGGCCCTGTCATTACCACCGGCCTCCACATCCATCTGATGCTTTCTGTCCTCCCACTGCACAGCACACACACACACACACAGATACACACACACACACACACACACACACACACACACACACACACACACACACATACATACAGATGCACAAACACAGATGCACAAACACAGATGCACAATCACAGATGCACGCGCACACACACACACACACACACACACACACACACACACACACAGATGCCCACACACACACACACACACACACACACACACACACACACACACACACAGACACAAACACAGATGCACACACATGCAAGCACACACGCATGCGCACACACACACACACACACACAATATACACAAATACATACACACACGTAGTCAGACATATGTTCATACTTACCCACTCACAAATACACACAGATGCTCATGCATAGTAGAAAAAATAGTGTATGCATGTATCTAGGTTGACTGATATGTCTGTGAAATTAGTTAGGTGGTTGTCAGATACATTTTGTTGTCAGATGTAGAGCTGGTGTGAGCACATGTGATGTCACATGCCATAGCTGATCTGTATCATGAGGCAGACAAATACAGCCGCAGCATGCTGGGTGGCGAGGCATCCAAATTCCTGCCTGATAAGAAAACAGGAATTAGTGAGTCTTCAAGGAGGAGAGGAGAATGCACAAAACACACACACACACACACACACACACACACACACACACACACACACACACACACACACACACACACAATAGACCATTCTCGAAGCCACACACCTTATTCATACATACACACAGATTCATGCACGCACAAACTCAAGGAGGAGCACAGGAAGACAGACACAGACATCTGTGTGTGTGTGTGTGTGTGTGTGGTATACAGCTGATACCAGCATCGGGGCAGGGTGAGGGCATATCTAATATGCTGAGTGAAAAGTAAACATGACTCGATGGCATCGGGGCCTCCTTCCCAAATGGCCCAGGATCATTCTCAAAACAAGCCCCGGGCAAAGAGCCAACGGCCACATCTTGTCATTGCGCCATCGCAGTCCTGGGTGAGGCACGTCCATCTTCAGAACCTGGGCAACATCATTCGGGACAAAACTATATGTGCAGCATGTGAACAAAGTCAGAACAATCTGGTCTGTAATGGTTATTTTGCAGCTGTAAGTTAACATAGGTAATATAAGTCTTTAATTACTGTGAATAATCACTTCCTCCATTTACTTTAACGGTAATGTAATTTACCCATGCAGTCACCTGAAGGAAAAGGCAGACTCCTTAAAAACAGCACAGCAAACAAAAATAGGCTTGATACTCGGGCTGTATCATACATGATTTACACTAAGCAAAGTAGGTCGGTTAATAGTGTCAAACTGTTGTGCCATGTCTCTTTGACAGTTGGTGCCGTTTGGATGGCAGATTGTGCCACCAAACTTCATTGTTTACAGTAACACCCAGATGATGGTCCCAAAGCAACACAGGTGACAGGGCAAGCTGTGGGCATAGAGATTTCCAGAAATCAGATGACCTTTCCATTCACTGTGGTTGGCATAGAGTACTTTTTGCCAATTTAAGCAGTTTATAGCTGCTGTTAAATTCTGTGTAGTTGCTAGTGGGCTCTTATCATGCCTCAAGTGCTTCATTCCAAAAAAATAAAAACTCTTATTCAAATGTCGGAATACATACACACTTCATATTTCATTCTTTTTTTTTTTTACTCACTGTTTGAATTTTATTTTATTATTATGTGTCATATATTGATATGATCATATAAACAGCATGCAGTTATCCATGTGGCTGTGTCTAGGGTAACAATTCCTTTCTAATTTAATTTGAAAAGTGATTTGTAGCCTACATAAGTTGTAATGCTGTGCGCTCCCCGAACCCTGTGTTGTTGTGCAGTAGTAGGTCTGTGTGTGCACACTTGTTTCCCTGCTGGATAGATCTGTCCCAGGGCAGGGGCCAGGGTTTAGGCCAATTCATCACCGACGCCTTCTGATGTCTCTCCCCGGCAGCTGGCCTGCGCTCGGCCACGGCGTGATGAGATACAGGTGGGGGAGACGGCAGCGGTAATCCCTCTCTCGCTCTCCACCGAGTGAGAAAAGGAAAGAGACAGAGAAAGGGCAGTTCTGTGCTTGTGTGTGTGTGTGTGAGAGAGAGAGAGAGAGAGAGAGAGAGAGAGAGAGAGAGAAAGAGAGAGAGAGACACGCAATGAGAGTGTGTATGCAACGAAGAAAAGATTTCTGAGTTCAGTGTGTCATACAGGGCAAGGTCACCCTGGACCATAAAAAAATCAGAGTCATTGTAGAGGGCCTTTGACATGACCCAAGAACTTACAAACTCCAATATATGACAGACACATCAATCTTCAATATTTTATCAGATATAAAGTGTGTCAGTAGTAGTATTGTTTGTAATTCCCTTAATGGACAGGTCAATTTATTTAACTACAATGAAACATAATTAAAAATTCTTCCTCACTCTGCAGTTGGTCCATACAATTTCAAATCTACAAAATGTTTTCCTTATTAAGGTAAAAAAAAAATCTACAAATTGTTTGGTTTAGTTCTCTAAAACTTCATCAAACGCTGAAACTGCAAAACTCATGCTGTGAGATTACCTATAATTTATTACTGTGCATATCCTTTATAAAAATGTAATTGATGACACATTGGGCATAATACAGGTTTGTTTGAGCCCTTCTGCATAGGTTTTGGATGGCTTGTTAAACCCGGAAATTCTTGACACGTGTGATTTAGGGCTGTTTTGACTGAAATAGCAGAAGCTCTGTTTTTTCCAATCAATCAAATAAAAGTGAAAGCAGCTATTTGTCTAACCTGACGTGCATCTTGGAGGTATGAAGAGAGCTCATAAATATAGAACCTCACCCACCTCACAGACAGCATACACTTACACACAGAACACCCCCCCCCCCCCAACTACGTAGCTCTGACAAAAAGTCAATGGGTTCACTGTCTGTGCCTCCCAGATAGTCAATACTATCACTCCTTACACAACCCGTTGTCTTCTTTTGATCATAAAAGCATGCCACCATAGGTTGACAAATATTACTCAAGCTGTTTACAAACTTTCTTTCTGAGTGATGTGTAGCTTAAGGCAGCTGCAAAAAGCCAGACAGACACAACACAGAAAGGAAGAGTTTGTGGGAATCAGCAAAGCTAGGTTGAGATCTGAGCAACAGAGACATTCCAAACAAAGGCTCCCCTTTTCCCCAGCGCCGTGCGGCAGAATGCCCCTCAGAGGCATGTGTCAGAGGAGGAGAAGGATGAGAAGAGAGGAGGTCCTCTCCCCGCCCCAGCTGAAGAGGTGCAACACTCAGTGCCGAAGGCAGGGAAGTGTGTGTGTGGGTGTGTGTGTCTGTCTGTGAGTGTGTGCATGTATGTGTGTGTGTTTGAGAGAGAGAGAGAAAAAGAGAGAGAGAGAGAGGTGGTGGTCTAATACAGCAGCAAAGTCTTGTCTGTTTGTGTATCTGAAGGACAAGGCTGCTCGGGGCGATCCAGGACAGTTCTGTCAGCCACAGGCAGCTCTCTCCTGAGCCACTGGATGGATGGGACAGGAAGCGGGGTCTCTGAGTGATGTTGCCAGGGGCCCCAGGGAGTACGTACATCATTCTCTCCTCTATCCTGATAAGGACTTTGCTGAGGATCACTTCAAAATGGAACAGAATGTGTGAGGCATAATCTAAAATTCCAACTCAAAATCTGAGAATATGATCTTTTAAGGCACAACTTCATGAACACTCACACGGTGTCCATGTCCAGCACAACCAGGCCAATTCACTGTACTCAGACACCTGTGGGAGACACTAAGGTGTTTCACACAGGCACAATATCTCCAATGTGACCGTAATTGTAATGGCGTGTCAAATAATCTAAACCCAGTCAGATCAAAGTGGAACAAAACCAACACACCCCATATGGTGCTATGCTAGTTGATGTGGCAACAAACCCAGATGGAAAACTGACGGCATTCACAGTTTTTGGAAGAGGGACTGTAGGTATACTCTGAGGTGGGATTGGCTTATTGCACCCGTGGATCATCGGCTGATGGACATCTGCCCGGGCTGGAGTGGGAACAGGACATAGTGCTGTGTGTGTATGTGTATGTGTATGCACACTCCTTTGGGACTGTGCATTCATTTGTGTCCATGCATGCATGTGCGTGTGCGTGTGCGTGTGTGTGTGTGTGTGTGTGTGTGTGTGTGTGTGTGTGTGTGTGTTGGTAAGTGTGCATGCACTTGTGTGAGTGTGTGTGTGTGTGTGTGTGTGTCTGGTTTACAGTAATATAAATCAGCTGGGAGTGGTTGGGCCTGTGGTTCCAATCCTCTGGCCACATGAATCCCAGGTCTCCCGCTGCGAGAACAAGCGAGGAACAGAAACTCCTGGAGGATGAACATCAAAGGCCCATTGGCAGACATTTGGATATCCTCCATCTCATCCATCTCAATGAAAGAGAAGAGCAGAGCAAAGCAAAGCAAAGCAAAGCAAAGCCTCAAGGAGTATTTAACTGATCGCACACCCACCAAGTGCCCGTTGCGTAGCTACAACTGCACGGCAGGCATATCTGCAATGCAAGAGCCACTGCAATCTAACATCCTTAAGAGAAGTTGGTGTAACAAACATACACACTAAACACGTGCACAATACTGTAGCAGGTCTAGCATGATGATTCATTTGTTTTGATGTTCTTTGGCGTAAGCAGAGGAGCTAAACAAGTTGGCGAGGTGCCAAACGCCTCAGGGTGGGGGAGGGTTGCTTGCCTTGCTGGGATGCCCAGCTTCCTGGCACTCCCTCGCCAGGTGCTGAAAGACAAACCACCGGTGTGAGGGAGATCACTTATTTAGGTCCTGAATGTTTTTGTTGTTGTATGAATAACACAGTGACAAAGGTAAGCGTGCCGCTCCATTCAGAACAAATATGAGCATGTGTACAGTATCTCCGTCATTCAGACAGCACATTCCTGATACTTATGCAAATCTGACAGGTTGTGCCAGTATTCTTAATATACTTTAATTAAAGTGTTGGCTTCGACACCAATGGAAAACTACAAGTGTTTCAGGAATGATGGTCATAATCATCACTTGACACAAATGTATGTCTTTGAAGGCCCTAACATTTTCATTCATTGAAAACACACAATCACTCACAATCACTGTACAAATTAGTATGACTTTTTGTAATGGATTGGCCATTACCTACTATGATAGGTAAAAAGTTTAAAGTCTAGTTTAAAATCATACTAACCCATGCATTCAGGCCATTCATTCATTGGAATGCTTACAGACTTCCGTTGTCTTGACTCAGAACCCACACACACACAAAAAAAACAAGAAAAGCAGCTCTCAGGAAATATAGCAATGATGAGGTAGTTCCCACCTGGCCGCTCACCTGATGGAGTCATGGACATCCACCCTCTGGGGGGCGCCCTCCGGCAGCACTGGCAGCCTCTTCTGAGGTTGGGGGCATGAGGGGCAGGCCTGGAGCTTTGGGGGGGGGGGGTAGAGAGGGATAGAGAGAAAGAGAGAGAGAGAGAGAGAGACAGAGAGAGAGAGAGAGAGAGAAAAGGCCCAGGCCTCCACTGCACTCTGGGCCAAGATTATGTTCGCATCCTCCGCCAGGGCGGCAGTGGTGGTGCGGCCGGCTATTCCCAGAGCTACGTAACTGTAACGGGATCCCCGGGCAAGCTCAAGTGTATGAAGTCACCCTCAAAACCAGATGGAAGAAATCCGTGTGAGAGAGCAGCATTTAACATCAAGCTTCGCTCATAATGTGAGGTATTAAATGTAAAACATATAGTACGCTTTCAGAAGCTGTGTGATTTGCTAATGGCTTGTTGACATCTTTATACCATATTATAAAGCTACTCACTGTTAGGAGGCTGCCCAAAGTAGGCTATGCTCTTTCTAAATGTTGTGGGAACATTATGCATTGAGTGGCAAATATTAAATATTTAAAGTGACAATTTTGGAACATTGACATAAATAGCAGTATTATGGAAGAAAATGCAGCCGGCGTCATTTGGACGGTTTTAAAAGGGCTGAGTCTGAGTCTGAATTGATCTTATTTGCCATTTTTCAATATCTGTCAGAATCAATAATCACTCTTCATCCTGAGAACGGAGAACAGACTGACCCTCTCATTATGTGGCACTGATCTTACATACAGTAGATTGTCTGGAGCCCTCACAATAACTATATCATATATAATATACAGTACCCTCCAGAATTATTGGCACCTCTGCTAAAGTTGACTAAAAACAGTATAAAACATAATCTGTTGATGATTTATTGTAATCTCACAATGAAAAATCCAACCTTGAAAGGAAGCAAATTTATTTTGAGAAAAAGGAAAATCTCATAAAGAAATAAATATTTTTAACAAAAACACGTCGCTCACAATTATTGGCACCCCTGCTTGTGATACTTTCTTAAGCATCCCTTTGCCAATAAAACAGCTTGTAATATACTCCTATGACACCCCATAAAGTTAGATAATACAAAGAAAGGGATTTAAGACCGTTCGGCTTTACTCTCCCCAGATCGTCCAGATTCCTAGGTCCACACTTGTGCATTCTCCTCCTTGACTCACCCCACTGTTTTCCTATGGAGTTTAGATCAGGGGACAGAGATGGCAATGTCTGAAGCATGATTTTGTGTTCAGCAAACAATATTTGTTTTGATCTGGACGTTTGTTTTGGTTCATTGACCTGATGAATGATCCAATCATGACCAACTTTTAGTGTTTTGGCAGAGATTGACAAATTTCCTTTGAAAATGTTCAGGTTTTTCTTGGTGTTCATTATACCATGCATGCACCTTAATTAGGTTCCCAAGGCCTTTGGGAATAAAAACAGCCCCTCTACCAAAATTCTCATTAGACATGGGGTTCTTTTCAGTATAGCCATTCTTCTATGTACGCCAAAAACACCTAAAGTGTTTCTAGCCAAAGAGCAATTTTCATTTCACCTACCAATAGACCACACTTCCAGACAAAGTCACTGTACCATTCAGTAACTCCTGCCATTTACATTGGTAATTAAATGACTGGACAGGCTTTTACCCGGCATGCCCTCTAAATAATCTGTTAGCAGTGAGGTCACTTTTGATTTTTTGGGGGACTTGGTGACCCCAAGATGTTACCTTTGTCTGTAACTCTCCAACAGTGGTTCTTATGGAATTTTTTGCCTATTTTACCATCCTCCATACTGTACATGGGGGCAAGATAACTTTGGGTCCTTGTCCAAGCATGTTTGTCACATTTCCAGATAATTAGAACCTTTTAATCATTGTTTTAACTGTAAATATAGGCATTTTCAACAAAGCACCTAGTTGTCATAGACATTCTTTGACTTACAAATGTCAACACACTTTCTTTTTATTTAAATTTAGTGTATTCTCTTGTCTTTCCGATGTTGAAAAATGACTGGAGGATTTAACCTCTGTGTGACTTTATTTCCATACCATGAACTACTTCTAAAAGTTCACAGACACTCTGATTAACTTAAATGAAATTAGATAGAAAAATGCTTCTGTTAGGTTTTGTATATGAGATTTTTCAGGGGTGCCAATCATTGTGAGCAATGTGCTTTAGTTAAAAATATTTATTTCTTTATGAGATCTTCTCAAAATTATCTTTTTTTTTTATTCTTTTTTTTTTCATTGTGAGATTACAATAAATCACCAACAGATTGTTTTTTTATACAGATTTTTAGTCAACTTTAGCAGAGGTGCCAATAATTCTGGAGGCTACTGTATGATATATGATGATTTATATTAGATATATTCTGAAGATCCATTATATCTTATTTTTCTTAATATCTAACTTAATATATTCCCATAATCATACTATTTCCTACCTTGGGAGAAAACCTAGGGCACCTATGTTACTGGAGCAGCATCCGGTTAAAGGGCCGCACAGTAGCAGATGGCCCACCTGTTATGATCTGGTTTGTTTTATTAGGCCTTCATTGTGCCGTGTTACTGTCTGCCAGCTACCCGCTGTGCAGTGGAGCCGCTGCCTCATCACCTATGGCCTGCAGCCCTGGAGGGAAGCCTCTGCCTAAGCGCCAGGGTCCAGACTAACGTCCATCTCACACACACCACACATCAAACTGCCGCCTTACAACACTTGTCATCACCACTCTGTCGAAGAGAGACAGAGAGAGAAAGACATGACTTCAGCTGATGACACACTCTCAGTTCCCACGAAGAGGCTGATACAACTATTAGATCACTGTCAACAAGTAATGAACATAACATGAAGTATAACATAAAGTTATGTACTTCTATAAATACAATTCATCCTCATCTTTATGAAGAATAATACAGTGTACACGTATGAGTATGAGCATATGAGGAAAAAGTAAAATTATTCAAACTGAGTCATTATTCAAAATGATGTCATATTTTGGTTATTTCTGTAATCTGTAAAATTAATGAATTTACAAGTGTAATAATGAGTTCATTTATTAAGCAGTCTGAATGCTGACAATGAAAAATTGCATCCACAGCTAAAAATGTATAAACAGTGAGTGTTAGCACCCAAGAAAGGAGAGAGAGAGAGAGAGAGAGAGAGAGAGAGAGAGAGAGAGAAAGAGAGAGAGAACATGCGTAACTTGTTCATTTTGGGTCCTTTCCAATCTGGGCTGTAATACAAAACCAATGGGACAATGAGGGGCCACAGTGCTACCCTAAGCCATAGAAAAATTCCACCCGACACGTTGTCAAAGCATGAGGAATTTATTACAAATGTTGGTCAGCTGCAGCAGCTACACTTTTTTTCCAGAGCAACTGAGGATAGAAAAAAACAGAGAGAAAGAGAGAGAGAGAAACATAGAGTGAGAGAAAGAAAGAGAGAGAGAGGGAGAGAGAGAGAGAGTGAAATCATCCATTATATCCACCAGCCCCCTTGATCAGTCTCCCAATTCCAGTCAGGTTTATCTCTTGGCCGTGCGTTTCCACGGCAACCGCAGGCCCGCCTGGCACACACTGGACGTGGTTGCAGCAGGCATTTATGAAGTTCACGGCCACGGAGCACGGTCACCTTTTGACCCCTTCCCCTGTCAGCCAGCAGGGGTGAGAGATGTGCGCTGCTGGAAGTACAAAGAGGGCCCAGCAGCACCACGCCATGAGGCCTGTCATCCTGGCCAAGCCCCTCTCTCTGTCGGGTTAAGTGAGTGAGACAGTGGGGGTTCTGCCATGTGCACTTCACTGACCGGTGCACGCTGACAGGGCGCTAAATGTCAGACACTGTTAGCCTTTCCACAGTGGAGAATGAGCCTGGACTTTCTGTTCTTGGCCCCAGAGAGAATGGCTCACGTTCAGGGAATTTTTTTATTTTTTATTTTTTTGGGCGCGCACGACTAAAAGAATCGTTCACAGGTGTCAGTGTTGAGCCTTTCAAACTGAGGAGGAGAGGAAGGGGGGAGAGGCGGAATCACGTCAAACCTGCAAACACCTTTGTCTCGGATTACAAGTCACACGTCTGTCCCCATGTAAAACAACTTCCTTTTCTCCTGTGGTTACCTTGTTACAAACCTCCTAGTGATGAAATGCGCGCTTGTCAGCAGCTTCTGCAATCAGTTACTGCTATCACATCTAAGTGGTCCTAAATCTGTCACTAACTCATCAGCTTTGACAAACTACTTTGTGGGTACTGGGCACACTTCAGTTATTTTTATGATCAAACATGAAATCCTAAAATAACTCCCTGAATTAAGTCCCTGAAACCTAAATGGGCATATTATCTAACCCTACAGAAACCCATACCAAGATGCCACACCCCTGAGTACTTTAAACAGGGTGCCATCGTGCCAGTTTCTTTCACAAAGTTCGTAACCTATAAAGCTCCTAACCTGTTGTGGTTCGTACAGGTAGGTGTTGTAACTCTCCTACAGTCGTTACAGTAGTTCTCCTCTGGAGTGCTGGGAGGGACTCCTAAGGAGGACTTATTACCTGGCAGATAGGGCCGCTGGCAGAGTTCCAATCGTCTGAATCACAGGTCTGCAGCAGATGGTCCGATAGCCCGGAGAAGCCCTCGACTCCTTATTAGCTTTGGCAGGTGACCACAGGGGCTGGCTGGAGTTGACGCGCACCCTCTCCTGCCAGACGAGTCACCTCCAGCGTGAGAAAAGGGTCATAAATCACAGGAAATGTAAATACAGGTTAGCAGCAGTTTGAAACAATCTGAATAGAAACAGATTGTCCGTGAGTGTGTGTGTGTGTGTGTGTGTGTGTGTCTGTGTGTCTGTGTGTGTGTGTGTGTTGTGTGTGTGCATGTCGGTGTGTGTGTGTGTGTGTGTGTGGGGGGGGGGGGGGTGGTGGTGGTGGTGGTGGATTGTGAGGGGGTGTACATTTTTTTTCTAAAAAGTCATCTTGGGAAGCAGTGATTTCTCAATTCAAACACTGCACTGTGGAAACCCGACCCTTGTTATCCTTTTATTGGCATCAGAACCTTTTAATCTTACTTAAGAACAAAATAGTTGAAATGGAAAAAATGCTTCATGTAACCTACCTTCCTTAAATAGCGGAAACCTATTGACAACTTTTTTCTAATGCCAAAAAATATTACCTTTCAAAGTTGTCTTCATTAAACTATTAACAAATGACTGTTGAAAGTTGTAGGCATGACCTAAAAGCAATATATATATATATATATATCCGCATAATTCTATTTGACCAAATATTTCCATAATTTTTCAAAAAAAAAAAAAACACACAAATCACTAAATGAAACCTTAGAAAGTTCCTTAAATAATACTTGTCAGTTCTCGCTGCCTAATGGACACCATATCCTCGTATTTCAGATGACAAAAAAGAACTTGAGGCTGACAAATCCTGCCAGCTTGAGCAACTTCCCCAATCCATCACATGTGTCAGTTACCTAGCAGGGGTTGGGTAAATACTCAACAGCTCGCATAAATTACTGCCTTCACAGGAGGAGCTGCCAGTCGCCACTCAGGTGATTTATGCTGCAAACGACTCCGAATTGGCACAAGTATCTACAGTGTCATTGAAGAGCTTCCAAAATTGCTACGGAGCAGAGGCAAAAATATGCTGTCACATAAAGTGCATAGAACTATCACTATTTTCTCTGTGTTGTTCACCGTTTTGATCAGCGTTTCTTTGTGAGAGAGAGAAAAGGGTGGAATACAGAAGCCATTTAAAACCTGTTAGCGTGTGTTCTTGTGGTGAGAATCAAACTGGTGTGATAACTGGTTAATGCAATAACTGCCAACCCTGGGGAGGCAATCAGCCACAGCTCAAGGGCAGTAATGTAATGTGTTTGAATTGGCACATGAAGCAATCCAAAAATGAGACCTCAATTGCATGTCCAAAGCCATTTCACAATCTTACCACCCCACCCCACTCCCCCACCCGCGCCTTCTACGCATTCTTCTCACTTTACACTTAGCACTGCTTTTAGTCGCAATCATCTTTGATGTTTTCGTGAAATATGATGGATTTACAGAACAATGCCTTTTCCTGTTCGCTCACATGCCACGGTGATGGCAAGGCGGAGACAATAGAGTGACAGCAGCCAGGAAAGTGTCATTCCGGGGTATTTTCTTAGTCCCCTGCTGCTGGAGGAAGAGCTCAAACAGCACACGTGTCTCCGTAGGCTGAGTTTAACACGATCAGTCACTGTCAAACACAAACCTGTGGTGCCGCCACTGTATAGTCTTTAAAATGTCCCTTTGTTTACTTCCCACAGTCCCCAAAAAAACCAAACAATGACCATTTCAAAAAGTTGAGCTTCAAGCACCAAGGATTTTTTGCCCATGTCTGCACGTGAGTTCAATAAATATTTCCTCAGAAAACTGAATATTAAGTTGAGTTTCCGAAGCTGATTTGTTTTAGTTATTAGCGGGGAAACAGTCACTCGCATACTCTCTGTTTACTCTCTCTCTCTCTCCCTCTCTCTCTTACTCTCTCTCTCTCTCTCTCTCTGTGCACGGCCCCTGCCGGTTCCCATCCCCCAACCAACGACTTTCTAAAGTTACAAATTCCTGTCCAAACATACTCTCCCCCCTAATGTTTCCGGGTTCACAAATAAATGTGGAGAAAGTGCTGCGTTGGAGATGGATGCTTTAGCCATAGCACGTGTATCAGTTCACCACAGAGATGGCTTCAGCCTCCCGAGGCATATTTCCAGACCACCACAGAATAATCAAAGGCAATTCTGGCTTTCAATGTGCCTGAGTGCATTATCCACAAGATGTTTCTCCCAGTCCTTAACATAAGCTGCCATGTCATGTATTTGAATACACAAAGATGCATAGCGCCTTTATTTAATGATCTTTATCTCATCAAAAAACAATATGCTCAGTCTAGAAACCCTTTACTATTTTTCCCTGAGAGTAGACAAGCGGTAGACTTTAAAGGCCCTTTACTTTGTCACGGAGAGTGAAAATGTGCACACAACGGCTCGATTTCTGAGTCTTTTATTACACACAAATGTCTCCAGCAGCTTAACAAAACCTCACTTTCCAGCTGAACTAGCCTGGCATTAACAATCGTTTGGATGATGATCTCCATGTGCAGAAACACACAGGGGGGAAAACCCGCAGTGGCAGAGCTGAACTCATGCGTACACTTCAGCCCATGCCTCACATCCCGTAAACCCACGTACATGAGAGAGAGAGAGAGAGAGAGAGAGAGAGAGAGAGAGAGAGAGAGAGAGAGAGAGAGAGAGAGAGAGAGAGAGAGAGAGCGGACAAAACCAAATAGCTTGTCCTGCCGTGTGGGGACTGTGTTTGTTTCTGTTGCATGCTCTGGAGTCGCATGAACAAACAGAGTCATAGATTCATTCATGTTTCTCCGAAAAGCCCATTTGGGCTATTTATTTTTCTCTCGTGTAGAATGTTGTAAGTACACATTTGCCTCTCTTTTCAAAGATCTGGCCCAAAAGTGCAGATTTGCTGCATGCCAAATGTGTGTTGTCGGGGACGTACACAATGAGACAGTTGTCAAAGCATGACAGGCATCATCCTAATCATTTAGTGTGGTGATGTGCCCATGACATGGTCCTTTGGACACATATTTTAAGGTCTGATAAAAAGGATAATGGATACTGGTAGGCCTACACCTTTGTCGTTCAAACCGTTCCCATACCATTAAGACAACAGTCACATTCTACAAAACTGTCACCAAGTCCCCACCCTATACATTTTTTTACAGTTGACAGTTGCGTTCCAGGTCACTGACTTCCTGCAGTGAAATTCAATGAGGGAGATGCGTGTGTACACATCCACCTGACTTCCAGAGAGAGAGAGAAAGAGAAAGAGAGAGAAACACAAGAAAAAAAAAAACAAGACGAACAAGATTCTCCTTGGTGTCTGTCTGTGGGGGCCTGGGAGGAGCGAAACACTGTTAAAACATACACACGCACACACACACACACACATACACACACACACACACAGACACACACACACACACATGCAGCTTAACCAGGCCTCAGCCAGTGCTCCCCCACCCCAACCCCCCCAAAAGTCAGACCACTGCAGAACCGCTTCACTCCATCCCGTGAGGACTGACAGCGGAGACCGGAGGAGTCATTTTCGCCGGGATCCCTGGGAAGCCCCCCACAGCTCGCCCTTTCATCATGGCGCACAGTTGTTGGTTTAACTCAGTCTCCGCACAGCGGGCTCTGGCACAGGGTGAAGTGCGTGGCGAAAGAGGATTAAGCTGTAGCAGAGAGAGGGCCTGGCCGTCACAGCGGCTCTGGCGCGGGGTTTCAGCCCTGAGATGACTCGATTCATTCCAGTTACTGTTGCTCGTGCTTGTGTAAAGGGAAAATAAGGGTGACGAGAGGAAGTGATTTTATCAAAGCACGTGGGCGCCATATTGTTACATAAAGGAGAGTGCTAAAGCAATAATATTAAGTAAGTGTGTGTGTGTGTGTGTGTGTGTGTGTGTGTGTGTGTGTGTGTGTGTGTGTGTGTGTGTGTGTGTGTGTGTGTGAGAGAGACAGAATGAGACAGTCTTTTATGTTCTCTGTTAGGCTGCAAAAATGCTTTGATGCATTTATCACCGCAGCTTTTGAACTGATATGAATTGAGGCGTGGCTGCAGTTGCACTGAGGATGTATGGGCTGTTTGGGTGGTCTGTTGACCCTGCTATCTTGGGGATCCTGAAGTCAATTAGCCTGCAGCCTACACTAAGTATCTCTAGTTCCCCCCCATAATTCACAGCTGTGTTCAAGACATCTTTCAACTAGGATTCAGGGCAAGGCACTTTACAGCATTGCAGGAGGAGAAATAGCATTAGTCTATCTGCCAGGGAGGAATCCCATCCACTTCCCTTAACACATTAATTACAATTATGTGTCTCATCAATAATAGACGTGTGGTATGAGGGTACTATTTCACCTAATTAAACATAAAAGTAAACAAAAGTAAACAAAGCCTGAGAGGCAGCCCCTGTGTTTTACTTCTCAGTGACAACATACAGGATGTCATGTTATCTGGGCTCCTATTGTCTAGTGTATAACTGCATAATGGCCATTTAAGGGCCTAAAACAGATCTGTCTCACTGAGAAGAACCTGCTGGGTTTGTAAAAACGCAAGCCTTTCTGGAATCTGGATATTAAACAGAGCCCCATTCAACTACATAGGCGACTTCAAGCTGAACTTTTTCCCCCCTTTTTCTTCTCGTTGTTCCTTTTTGCCTCTCAGGTGGGCTGTCCGATTCAGTGTACCACGGGGAAATGTTAAAGGGGCATCATGCTAAGGAGTATGATACTCTGAGGAGAAAAAGAATATGGCAATTTGCATGTGTACATACTATGCATGGGTGTCCATTTACGGTCCAGTGTTCGAGCAGAAAAGGAACTCTTGGCAGGATACTTTTGGCAGCCAGCCTTCAAAGTTCAATGGAAGCCAAGGAAGATACCTGCAATTTGTCACACCTATAAACTAACATTTGCGAAATCCAAGCTGTCATTAGACCAGACACATTTGTGCTCCTGGGAGGGAGAGGAGGAGGCAATACTTAGAGCCACATCCGTATGCCATCAGCGTGTTTTCTAATTAATTGTACTTATTCTGCTTACTACTTATATTTTTTACAGTTGGCAAGACACTGTTTCGTTTTAAGACCTAAATGTAATCTCTAGCAACTGCATAGCTTTCACTGTGATTGTATGAACAGGACTTAGGGCCAGAGGGTGGTGCATGAGTTCTTTGCTTGACGAGAGCCTTGGAATGCGGCCAAGGCGCTGGGCTTATTTTTTTTCCATGCATGGAGCGTGCTGCTGCACACCTCCGAGTCGGGGAGTCGAGGAGAGGTGGGGATGCATTACAGTCAAGCTGTTACAGCCTCTCCTTGTGTCATTTACTGGCCCAGTGAAATGGCAAGGCGGTCCAACCCCGGGCTGCGAACAAATTGGCGGCGGCCCGTCTCTCTTACCTACAGCGTGTTCAGACTGACACTTTCAGTGAATGTGTCTGAAGGAAGAGTGGTCTCCACACAGCCGCTGAAATAGAGAAACTCTGCACCACAGCTCAGAGACAAGTTGGTGTCATCAGTCAATAAGCGATGCCTGGCACTGAATCAATATTGTGATTGTGATTGTGTGGATGTTTCATTCTACACGGATAAATGTAAGACCATTACACAATGCAATACAATGGAAGCATGCTGCACAGCCATAAACAGTATAGACCTACGGTACACTGGTTTGTTTGTATTTTCTTGTTCAGTTCGAGCATGAGGCAACTGAAACCATTGCCACAGACTCTGCCTTTGAATGCTCTGACTGGCTGGGATGACAATACCACAAGTTTACTTAGCTAATCGGCAGATTAAAACTGTATTTTATTCCACACGTAAGTCAAGGTGACAAATGCATTCTCCACTAAGTATAAAGAAAAGACAACTTTGTAGTAGTAGCTCTGCGTGTTTTGTTGGTTTAGCAAATAAATGCGTCACATTCTCCGTACCTACTGACTCAACACAATCTATAGACTGAGCATGAGTAATACTTGTACCAGACGAAGAGATTTACACAGCAAATATTATGGCACCACGGGATTAGTTGCCTGGCATGATAAAAGACAACACTAAAAACTAGTTTTTACAACGTATGGACAAACTAATTATAACGAAGAAGTGTTCTGACTACAGGCCTCAGTGCAAAATAGGATTAAGAGAAAAAGAAATGATGTATTACTTCTTCATTACAACGTCTCATGTTGCGAGTATTACTGAGACATGTGATTATGGATATAATGTGCTGTAAAGACAAATGAGAATAAAAATTCAACAGGTGGAAGAACAAGCGTGGCAAAAATAACGTCATCGTTAATGGAGCTGTAACTGGCGCGGGCCCCCTTTGTGGAGGCGGGCTGGCCTTTGCCAGCTTCGCTTTACAGATGGCACAAGAAGATCCAGCCACATTAAAGTACATTTCACACAGATGTCATGGGCCATCCTGTTGTTTCCAACCATGAAAAGCGTGGAGCTTAGTTCATGTGCTTCTCCACTCTGCATGGGGGATACTTCAAAGTGAAACAAATCTGCCCAGGATCAAACTGGAGCATGGACTGACTGGCACAGAATCTTGTAAATATCTTTTTCAGATATTTTGTGTGGGTTTAGCCTACACTGTGGAAAGTACAATGTTGAAATATTGAGGCGTATGATTGCAAATTACTTTGTTTAATTTAAACTTGCAGCCAGTGGTAAAAAAAAAAACAAGTTTCCATGTCATGCTCATTAATTGTTTTAATTTCTTCAAACCTATGTTAGCATTTCTTGCTAACTTCCTATAGATTTAGCCACCAAAGGAATCAACTCAGGAGATTATACCCACTGAAAAAACGTGTATATGCAGAAATGCAGTATTTGCAGTATTTTGGATATGAAAAAAGTACATTGCAACTACATTGTACTGGACTTTCCTGCAGAAATGCTGTATTTTTGACAGCATTGCAACTACATTGTGCTAACATTGTACTGCATTGTACTTCATTCATTCATTAATTCATTCATTGTACTGCAGGAAAACTGCAGTTGTTTGTCCCATAACTGCAGTTATTTTAAGACATGATACAATTACATTACATGCTCCATGGGATATTGTTCAAGTCTGTTTCCATTAGGCTACTTGTCACTAGAACATTTACAGATATAGGATGGTAGTGGACCTATATTCACTGGTATGTTCACTAATGGGGTGGTGTCACAGGATCAAGCTGTTCAGTCAAGGGAGGATCAGGAATAGCATGCTATTATGTTAGCTATTCATTACTAGATGAGGCTGCAGTAAATAGCCTTAAGTGATGAGTTCTGCCAACATCTTGTAGCGTTCGGATAAATAAAAATGTTAAAATCACATGAATGGCAATGTAAAAATAGATATTTATATCACAGCAGTCTTTGCAAAGTTGTTGGTGGTGTTTGATTAGCATCTTGATGCTAGTCAAGTATGCAGATGAGCAGAGAAACATTGTATCAAACTCTATTCATAAGGTCTGATAAAACTGACATTCATTTATCTTGCTTGGCAGGAGATTTGGGGGTTAACATAGCAAAATATAAAAATGTAAATGTAAATGACTGTGTGCAGTTAACAGGATATCTTGTGGTTTCTACAAAAGACAAAGAACAAGATAGATTAAATTTTTGGCAAGAGTCTAGATGAGTAGACTAGAGATGAGTTCATGCTTGTCTGAACCTCTAAGGAGAAAGCATAACGTACAACCTCTCTATGTACAAGGGCCTTTAACGGGAATTTGAGCATCTCAGTGCTTTGCCAAATAAAACATGTATGTGCATATATGACCTTGAGCTCCCAGACGAAAGGAACTCTGAGCGGGGTTAGGTGTGGGCCATGGAAACGGGGTGACTCAGACACTGACCCCTCCACCGACCTAACCCTCGACCTGTCTACAATACCTCCTCCTGCCTCGGCCCATATCCTGCTTATTATGAGCAAACAGCTGCCACTGGCCTTTACACCAAGGTGGCCATCCTCACCCTTTACTTTAACTGAGGGGGGACACCTGTTAGTGCTCCCTTCATAAGGGACTTGGGCTTTGGGACTGAGCAAGCTTGGCGGGGGAGTGGGGGGCCTGGGAGTGTTGGAGTGGTTACTGGGTGGTTGGGAGGGGGTGGAATCAATAAAACCGGCTTAGGCAACAGGTCAAGTTGCTTTTGATATCAAAGCGGACGCACCGGGCTGCCGGCTCCTCGGGCTTACAGGCATGATGCCTGCACTCCTCCCCAAGTCGCAGCGCAACTTCCCATAATCCACCCAACGCTCTCAGGTGCTCTATGTTTGGACAGCTTGGGAGCACATGGTACATGAAAGCCAGCACCAGAGCCCTCAGAGCACCCAGCCCACACACACACACACACACACACAGACACACTCACAAACACACACAAACACTCACAAAAACATCCACGCCCCTGCCAGAATCCCTGACGGCTGCCGGGAGACCAGAATGGGGCTCAGGATAAAGCCGGGAGTGAAAGGAGCGCTAATCTGTGGGCTGTTGGAGCCGCCACCTGCACAGGTTCCTGCTGGTGGAGCTGACACAGATGAGTGGCAAAGAGGAGACAGACCTTGAAGAGCAACTGCATCTCGAGCTGCTGACAATCCCACAGCGTGGGATTAGAAATACCTCAGAGTTGTTGCGTTGCTATGTTGCAAGACTCAGGCGTTAGATGCGAACACCTGCCCACTTTGAGAACTACAGAGGAAAAGCCAACCCTCTTACATGGAGATAAGACCCCTGTCCCACATACACATGCTGCCACCAGGAACCTCATTTATATGTGTAAAAGCATTGGATGTTGACAGACGGGCTAGGACAGGGATGTAAAATACAGTATATGAGTATTTCACAGCATCTGCTCGCATCATGTCGCGGTCTGAAAACGTCACATGAGTGCACGGATGTGATGTTGATGTCCTGCACCAGAGTGGCATGGATTGGATCAAATCTCAGCCAGCTCTAATAACACTCGCCAACGTCTGAGGGGCTTATCAGATCCCCTGTTTAATCAAATTAGCCTTCACATCAAGCTGAGGAGCTGTGAAAAAGAGGCAGATGAAATAGCAGATATGATTTAGCTTCTCCTCTCTCTCGCTTTCTCTCTCCCCCTCTCTCATTCTCTCTCTCTCTCTCTCTACTAGCCCACCCCTTCTTCCTCACTCTCTATGAGGGATAATGTTTAAGATTTCTTTACCTTGTAATTAGGGGCAGTTGTTAATGGGCTTTCGTAGGAATTTACCCGTAACATGATACTGCAATTAGGGATTATTGTCTTTGCATAAATTTGAGCGCGGGTGCCTCTGTGAGGTCAACGGGGGGTGGGAGGGCGCCTTTGAGGGGCTGCCAGCGCTGGCTGGTCCCTCTGGGAAGTGTTTCAAAACAGACCAGTCGGTACGGGTGTAGGGGGGAAGGCGGGTGGTGGGGGTGGCATGCCCAAGCCAAATTAAACCCAGCATCCTCTAGTGCCCACACAGGGCCCTCCCTTGACAGCTGAAAACTGTCAAACAAGCCTGCCTGCCCGCCCGCCATGCCCAGCACTGCACAGTAGGGGCACACCAGACCCCCCCTCAGAGTCTGAGAGAGGGATAGAGACAGAGAGAGTGAAAGAGAGAGTGAGAGAAGCGTTTACAGTATTTCCTTACAGCTATCCCGACCGAGACTATACATATTGTACACACCTGACAGATTCTGCAGAGCTTTTCTTTTCTTTTTTTTGGAAGTAAACTGACTTCACACAAGAAGACACCTTAGGTGGTACACATGTGCATTTCTGTGGGATGTCTCCAGGAAACAGCCTTTTTAATTGGTGCTGCTTTTTATTGAAAACCGCAGAGCCAGACATGTGGGGACAAGCGTTGCTTCCTCTCCCATTCATAAAGGGAGAAGATGAAGTGTTTTTTTTCCCCCTCCCGCATGAAAATATGTTGTTTTCATTGTTGTACATCAGCTTAGCCTGAAATGCTACAGCCCCCAATTTTCAACCCAGCTGTTTTCTCAGTGCTCCAAAAAGGGCTCTTGCACAACACCTCTCTCTCTTTTTTTGTGTGTGTGTGTGTTTTTGGCAGCCACTTTAACACTTTGTTCCAGTTCTGCTCCTACAATGGGAGGCCAATGAGTGGCAAGTTAGCATTTTGATTAACCCCTTCCCACCCTCAGCTCCAAGATCCTCTAGTTCTCGAAGGTAGATATCTGGACTATTGCTCTGAGGGGTCTGATTTATGGGCCCTCGTTTCATTGTAAAAACTTGGAAGATTCATTGGGTATTAGCTAGCCATCTCCTAAATGATGTTGAAATTATGTGCTTCACCCGTGTCGTAAATCAGACCTTTATGCCACTGCATACACACGCATGCACGCACGCACGCACGCACAAACATGCACACATTCTTTCTGTCCTTCTCTGTTACACACACACAAACTTACACACATAAACAAACACACACACACACACATAAACATGCACACATTCTTTTCTGTCCTTCTCTGTTACACACACACACACACTTCTACACACACTCTCTCACTTCTACTCTCTCTCTCTCTCTCTGCTTTTCTCCCACACACATACGCACACACACAACACACACACACACACACACACACACACACACACACACACACACACACACACACACACACACACACAATTGTTCCACCAAATGATCACTAATTTATGGCCGTCTGTAGTGAGAGATGACAGGACCCCACTCTATACTAAACACTGCAGCCAGTAAAAAAACAGGCCCATAAATCACTGAAGCCAGCGCCTGAACGTATATCAACCTCTCACTGAGCACCTTCACTGCTACATGTTTGGAGCGAGATACTTTCACTGGTCAGCCCCTTTGAACCTGCTGTGCGGGAGACCTACGAGCCAAACAGACAGCACAGAAAATCCCAGACGGACCGAGTGAAGGAGAGCTCTGCACACTGTCAGAGAGGGAAAAGGAGTGAACAATGGAACATAGAGTCATTAATGTTATTTATCATTTTGTCACTGGAGTATAAAATAATGTGGCATGGTTGCCGCAACAATTTATCAAAACTCAAATCAATATAGTGATGAATGCTCATTTAAGAACAGTACAAAGTAGATTATGTTGAATATGCATTGGTTTCACGTTATCCCTTTCCAACTCGTTCAAAGAGCAAGGCAAATGGCTGCCACCTCCTTTACATCATTATGAGTTCATATCTCTAGGAGACCAAAGTGTTTATAGAAAAGAAAACGTTCTGATGAAGTCATCACACCAAGGGCTTTTGGGATAGGCCCACAGGCTCGAGTGCGCATCTAACGCCAAGTCGCTCCGTCGTTGACAAATTAGCCAACCAGAGCTGTGCTA
>NW_027468848.1:25484081-25551581 GCF_046254945.1 Alosa pseudoharengus | reverse complement strand
CCTCCCGCTTATTATTGGAGGGAATTTATAGGGCCATTTCTTTCACTGGATCTGAATGACATGGGTTCTGGTTGAGTGGCCCTAGTGCAAACGCCAGCGCCATGTGGGCCAGAGAAAACAGGCCAGTACATAAATCAGACGGGCAGCGAAGGGCCAGATAGGCCGAGGACGGGACAGACAGACAGGGACAAAGACATGGAGAGGAAGAGGAGGAGGAGGAGGAGGAAGGACAAGAAGAGCAGAGAAAAAGAAGAATATGGATGGATGGAGAGAGGGAGGGTAGAGAAGAGATCAGAGTAAAAGAAGAGAGAAAAATAAAAGGTTGTGGGGTGCATCACAGATGGTGAGTGGGGGCATTGCTCGGTGGGTTTTCTTGAGAGTTAAAAATATGACAGTGTTTGTGGATGAGATAAGGGGGTGGGGCTGCAGCTCTCTCTGTGCTGTAGTGTTCACATGCATATGCACGCAAGCACACACACACACACACACACACACACACACACACACACACACACACACACACACACACACACGCACGCATGCACGCACATGTGCACACACACAAAAACACGCACACGCACACGCACACCCACACGCACACCCACACCCACACGCACACACCCACACACGCGCACACACACCATGTTGGAATGTGAGTTGTGTGATGTTAGAGGAAGGAAGCACATTACACAGCAGCACCTTGGCCAATCGCTGTAGGCTCTCTTTCATATACACTTACACACACACACACACAGGGAGTGAGTGAGTGAGTGAGAGAGAGAGAGAGAGAGAGAGAGAGAGAGAGAGAGAGAGAGAGCGACTAGTTGCAAGTCGAAAGCCAATTTGCAGGAATTACACCTCTGTGTGCACGAGGCAGGCCCAGCACAGCTGCAGGGCTGAGCAGATCTGTGGAATCCACCCTCCAGGCCTTGCTCCCCTACACACACACACACACACACACACACACACACACACACACACACACACACACACACACACACACACACACACACACACACACACACACACACACACACACACACACACACACACACACACACACTCCTGCAGGTGTCAGGAGGGACTAATCATAGAGTCGAAGAGATCGGCAGAACTCCAAGGTGTGTGTGTGTGTGTGTGTATGAGTGACTGAATAACTGACTGTGTGAGTGAGAGTATGCATGTGTGTGTGTGTGTGTGTTGTCTTCTACAGTGCATAGATCTATCCCTGGCAGCCAGGGCCAGAGGGCTACATGTCTGAGTAAGGGAGAGAGTGAGAGAGAGAGAGAGAAAGAGAGAGAGAGAGAGAGAGAGAGAGAGGGAGGGAGGCAGAGACGGTAGTCCAGGCAGGACCACCCACTCACTCTCGGGGGGAGAGGAGGAGAGGAGCAACTCTCCAGCCCTCCATGGTCTGAGCTCCCCCATGGAGGGGATCCCAGCAGGGCTGCAGAGGAGGCAGCCAGCAGCAGGGGGAGCTATGGAGCGCTCCGTGCCAAACAGCTGTCTGGCCGCGCACAAGCACAGGGATGGATTTGTTCATCTGCAATTTGCTTTGCCAAACAACATGCCACAATGGGGATACGATACAGAAAGACAGAGCGAGGAAGAGAGAGTGAGAACGAGAGTGAGAGAGGGGGAGAGGGGGAAGAGAGAGAGAGAGAGAAGTCTGTAGGAGGCTCCCACTTTAAGCACAAAACCTGCTGGCAACAACAAGCGTGTCCCAGCTGACAGCTTTATTCCGGGCCAGCAGACAGACCATTTCAGCACCACTACAACCAAAACAAGGGCAGGGCAGGGCAGACGCACCCTCCAGAAGAGGAGGCCCGGATGGTGTCACTCCCGCAGGCACTCGAGTCTGGAACCACAGGCTATAATTAGCGCACCTAGCACAGGTGCTACGGACTAGACTTCCCGAGAACTCTGAGGCCCAGGGCCAGGCACGGGGGCCAGCCAAGCAGAGACTCTCGGTACCAGGCAGGCAAGCAGCAGGCAGGGGCTCTGGGGCTGGGTCCAAGGGGCTGGAAGTTGGAGCTCAGGCTGCAGGAATGTTCCTCCACCTCCAGTCTGGGGAGGGTGTGTGTGGGGGGTGGGGGGGTGTTTACCTCTCCCACCTGGGCTCTAATGCCCTGAGGGTAGGCAGGGGAACAGCAGGGCACCTCAGAGGAAGTAGGAAACCAATTAGGGGTTCCTAAACACTCCAGCTCCAACAACTCAAAAACATATTGTTGAGTTCAAGGTTCCATGACCACAGAGGGTGCTGTTGAAAGTAAAAGAAAATGAAGAGGATACTTTACTACTTATATGTGGAATGGGATTGTTGGCATACATGTCAACCATACTGTATTATTGCCAGGAGCTCATTAGTGGATGTTCTGTTTTAGGGTTCAGGGCTCAAGGTTTAGGTTTTGTTAAGTATCGGAAGATCAAGGTTGGCAGCATCCCCAGTCAACCCCAACAAGCTAGATTTGGATGAGGTCGCATGACCTAAGACAAACACCCCAGGACTCTCTCCTCACTTCCCCTGAGGGAGGCTCCCTGGAGCTGCTTGCAGGTTGACCCCATTGGGCTAGTGGCTTCAGCAGATGTGCTTCCTCTTCCTCCGCCGAGTGACTGACACTGACTCCTGTCACTTCGCCCGGGCGGCCTAATCCCTATCGACAATAATGACCCTGCCTTCAAAGACTCCCTAAAACCCAGCTAACCCCCCCCCCCCCCACCCAAAGAGTCTACTCTCTAGGGACAGCCGTGTCAGCACACCAACACAGAACTACGGCTGTCTGTGCCCCCCCCCCCCCCCCCCCCCCCACACCCCACACACACACACACACACATCTCCACCCCCCCCCCCATGCCTCTGATACCCCTGCTGCTGCATCTGTTTAATACTAACAGCTGGCACGGACGCCAGCCGGCTTCAGAAACAGTGCCCACAAGCGTCTCATTAGGCTCATGAGGTCTTCTGAGGTCTGGGGCCTGATTCCTGATGATTCCTTTTAAATCAGGATCTGGCCGTAGCGAGCGGAATCGTACAGGTCATTATCGTTCGCCCATGCAATGATGGTTGGTGAATGATTAGAAGGCTAGTTTCTATTGCACAGCTGGCTTTGTGTTCCTGAACGCATAACACACACAAGAACACACACACTGGCACCGCATGTCTGCCCATCTCTCTGTAAGACTTGTCCATTAGTACTGGTCAATGAAGAAATTAAATATATGTAACATTATGTGTGATTGTGTGTATGCAAAGGTGTAGGCATTTATATGTTATGTAATGTGTGTGTGTGTGTGTGTGTGTATGTGTGTGCCCTCACATACATGCAAGTATAAATGGCAATATTTGCATGAGTGGATCTTCCTGTGAAACACAGACCCAAGTGGCTTTACGCTTTCTCTTTCCCTGTTGGGCTGAGGTGAGATTTGGTAAAGTGAGATTTGTGTGAGGTGAGATTTGTGTGAGGTGAGATTTGGTGAGATTTGTGTGGGGTGAGATTTGGGTGAGGTGAGATTTGTTTGAAGTGAGATTTGTGTGGGGGGAGATTTGTGTGAGGTGAGATTTGGTGAGATTTGGTAAAGTGAGATATTTGTGTGAGGTGAGATTTAGTGAAGTGAGATTTGTGTGAGGTGAGATTTGGGGGGGGGGGGGTGCACTACTGCACAGAAGCAGCAGCAGTAGCCACCTCACTCCTGGGAGCCCACTCCTTGCTAGCAGGAGCGTGTCGGAGCACCATCAGTCCGACCAGTGATCCTCTCAGGGACGGACACTCTCTGAGAGCATTCCTCTGCTGGGGGTGGTTGAGAGCGGAGGGGATGGAGTGAGGTGGGGTTGGGGAGGGATGGGGTGTTGTGGAGAGGTGGAGCAGAGTGCACCACCCACCTTGCATTCCACGCTCGCTGATCCTCTGGAGGCTAGCCAGTGGCTAATTTGCATCAGTAAACAAGCATATGGCAGCCTCAAAGACCCTCCACCAATGAGGCATGACCCAGGAATGCTTCTTTTCAGGAGTCTCTCTCTGTGTGTGTATTTGTCCATGCTTGTATGTACCTGTGAAGGTGAATGTGTGTGTGTATGTGTGTGCATGTGTGTGTATATGATCATGATTGTGCATTTGTCATTTGCATATGTGAGAGAGCATCAGTTCAGTGTGTATGTGTTTGTATACACATGCGTATGAATGCATCTCTCTGTGTTTGTAAATATGTGTGTGTATTTGTGTCTGTGTGTGTGTGTGTGTGTGTGTGTGAATGTGTGTGTGTGTGTGTGAGAGAGAGAGAGAGAGAGAGCTAGAGCGAGAGCGAGAAAGTGTGTGTGTGTGTGTGTGTGTGTGTGTGTTAGTGTGAGCGCGAGAGCGTGTCAGTACCTATAAATGTGTGTGATGCGTAGTTGTGAATGTGTGTGTGTTTACGTGCATACGTGTGAAAGAGTGTTTGCGTCTGCACGTGAGTCTCTATTGACAACCCGCCACCCAGGGAGCGGTCGGCCGGTGTCAGGTGCGGCCTGAGAGTCCAGGTGAAGTGGCTGGGGTGAGGAGAGAAAGCTCTCATCTCATGAGCAGCACTCAGGCCACTGGCCGCCCGCTGGGATCCGATAGCCACGGGACACCTGATCCAGCTTTAGACACACGGCTCCTCTCTGAAGCTTCAGTCACTGCACCGGACCATGAATACAAACTTGAACCAAGGTGCCCCAAGTAAACAACTGAAAGTGTTTGTCTGTGTATGGTTCTGTGTGTGTGTGTGTGTGTTGAAGGAGAATGACACGTAATATTTTATCTCTAATAGTCTTTTCTCTTTGGTGCAGAAAGAAGAAAGCATTCTAATATTCACTTGTGTTTTACCCACAGATTTTCAGCATGATATGAAACTCCGGCTTTCAGTGGTTGGGACAAATAATGTTAAGACGTAGTTACAGTATATACCATCCAGGTAAACTACTCTTGTGTCACGTATTGACCTATTTGTTTTTCTGAGTGTATGCCTAGACAGCGATGATTAGACATAATAATCAGTTGGAGTAACTTGTTGCTAAGAGATCTAAGCCATACTAATTTGTGATGTCTTTTGCGATATTGAAAAGTTGCTTCTTTTATCCTAATCTCAGATCCCCTCTACCTCCAGTCTCTGCGTTGAGGTCCACTGGCGTTACCCTACCAAGCCACATAGGGGAGCTGCAGCTTTTTACAAAAGCAACCGCAGACATACAGACACTGTCTGTCCAGCCATTCCCTGTGATCTAAAAACTGGGAGAGCACATTAGGTACGCACTAACATTCATACATACACACACACACACACACAAACTCAAAAAGATACAAACATGCAGTCATGTGCTCACATACACACCTGCACAAGCTCTCTCTTTCTCGCTCATACACACATATACACATGCATGCACACACACCTATTCTAAGCAATCGTCCATGCAAATCCAACCACCTGAAATCCTCATTGTGGAAAGAGGGGAGAAGGATACTGACACACTGTTAATGGTCCGTAGTTACAGTTTGTGGACAGGGACAGATTTTCATTTTACATTTCAAATTTTGCACTATACACCAACCCTCCAGCATTTCCAGCATACACCATTCATTCTCCCTGCTCATGCACTACCACCTAAATTCTATAAATACATTATTTAGGCTTATATGTTATATTTAGGCTTTGCACATTTCCATGTCTCCTTGCACATTTCCATGTCTCCATATGGTGTACCTGCTTTGTAGACTTGCTTGTGTGTGCTATATGTTGTACCTGCTGTATAGTCTTTGTGTGTGTTTGCATTATGTTTGTTGTTGTTGTACCTGCTGTGTAGTCTTTGTTTGTGTCTATTTTATGTTGTACCTGTTGTGTAGTCTTGCTTGTGTGTGTTACATGTTTGTGGGGCCAAAGACGAATTTCCACAGTAGTGGACAATAAAGACCTCTATTCTATTTTTATGTGCAGGTTTTAATAGCAATTGAACAATACATATTTTTAAAGATCATCATTAAAAACAAGTGAACTCAGTTCTGTGTTTCTTTCCAGTTTGTCGTGTGTAGTGATATTTACAATGAAAACAATATGAAGTTAGAGGTGCAACCAATTTTTGTGTCAAAACTCAGTCTGGCGTATGTAAATAAAGCTGCACAGTCGCAGGAGTGATGTGAGAGGGAGGCCGACTGCAGGAATCGGCATGTCCCAATAAATATCATTACATTCAATCTCTGCCAAATCTGCCATCTTTGAAGACACAATATGAACCCTGTGAAGATGAATGAGCTAAGAAATTTGACCCAGAGAATTCATCCTTCAAATCCACCCCCCCCCCCCACCCCAACACAGGCACAAACATTCACACACACACACACACTCACACACACACACACACATACACACACACATTACAATGTTTTCCTTACCCTGTTTTAGCCACATGGGAGGTTGCTGCAACACTCTCCTTTCAGAGGGATTTCTCTGTTGTCTGTGGCTCTGCTGGCCCCAGTTTCTCAAGACTTTTGTCCATTTTTCATGTCAAAACAAGTCGCATTCAGCGGATTGCACTGGATGTGTGAGAATGGCAGTTGAAATTAAACAGTGAAAATGTGTAGGATACCTCTCACAGGATGTTAGTGATCATGAGTCTTCCCTACACACCTCTCTCAGATGAAGCCAGAGCTAAAACTGGTGGAAAATTAGCACGAAATGTTCGCAAAGATCTTAATTTTATGAAACTTGACGATGAGCTCTTGCTGAACAGGCAACTGCACAAACTGCACAAATTTCAGTGTCAAGACCAACAAAGATATTCATATACAAATACACTCAAGAAATAATTGTGTAAAAAGTCACTTGTATCATCTTTATGAAATAGACTAGTGTGATACTGTTTGTTATATATTTAAAAATATTTAAAGTATATGTAAAAGTAGGTTTTATTTATAAGACTTTAACATTTTTGTGTGTAATTTTATGTGTAAGTCAAAATCCTGCATGTATTATGTGTAATTTATTAAAATCTCTTTGAATGCTCATATTAAATCTCATTAAATATAGATTAAACAGAGATATAGCAAAACATTCCAATTCATAAACAATAATTTATAAACTATATGATTATTATAAAGTGCTAACCATTTAAATTACCATTTAATTTTTTTCACTCCTGTATTATTGCAACAATAACTGTACAGATTCTAGGCCTTATCTCATAATTGTAAATTGCATGTTTATGCAATGATGCTATACTTTATTATTATACAAATTTGGGATACACTGAATTTGGGGAAAATATATCTGTGTGAGATGTAAGATCTTTCAAACTGTCATGTTAATAATTTCACGCCCTTTTATGTTTTTCAACAACATGGCATACAAAGTTGTTTAATATTGAAGTCTGTGATTTGTGATTAAAACAATGCGGAAAAGCCCATCTAATACAGTCTAATACAAGTTCAGTCACAATATAATGAAATAAGAGAAAATAAAATACATGTTGTTTTTATTTTCCGAGCTTGAGCCAGCTGTGTGAGATTTAAGAGCTGCATGTGTGACTGAACCGGAAAGTGCTGAGAGAACGTGCTAGCACTCTATCTGATCCAGGAAGAGATATGCTGCCCCAAGATATCGCCACAATAAATATATATATCATTAAAATAACCACTAAACCACTAAATAGCATAGTTTTGAATTTTGAAAATTACATGTTAAAAGCGGGTTACATTACAATTTGGAAATTTTGAGAAAATGAAATTCCATGTTACCGTTCTCTTTTGTTTTTACATTGTCTATGAATTACAGCAAAGGGAACTTTTTCATTAAACAGGAAATGCTACCCTTCCTGATAGTTATGTTTCTTTTCTTTTCTGTCCAAAAATGTCCGCTAATGGACACAAAAAGGAAGTGCTGACCATTATGGACACATAATGCTACATATGTTTGTAGACACAAAAAGAGGCAGAGAGAGAGAGAGAGAAAAACAGAGAGATAGAAAGGTCTGCTCACTGTTGCCTTGATCTGACACAAAAGCCTCTCTTCAGTAAGAGGGGGTTCTATAACTGTCTGGTCAAGGGTGAAAGAGTCAACATGCCATAATCCTCCCATCACCTTATGTTACACTTAAGGGCCTGCAATTAGCTGCCCGCCTGGGCACCACACACACACACACACACACACACACACACACACAAGCACACGCACACGCACACTGCCGAGCTGTCCAACTGCTAGGCCGGCCAGCCGGCCGGTGATGGTGGCGGGTTTCCGTGGCTCAGTGCCGGACCTGCTTGGTCTCGGCCCGCATTACGGTTTCCCCATCCTTCACTGTCACCGTGCCCGACGGGGGGAGAGATCAAAACAAACACTTGGAGGCAGGGTCGGCGAAAGATGATGAATTGGTGTAATCAGTATCAGTCGACCTGGCTGGCCCGCGCCCCGATTGGCCGAGGCCCGCGCCGCAGATCCCGCGGCCAAAGCACGCCGGCCGGCGGCCTGAGAGACGGACACTGATCTTTGGGTCACTGAGGATGCGACCCCGAAGCACCACAGGACGTGATGGCCGTGTGATGATAGCACATCTGTCCCCAGCAGTGAGACGGGACTACAGGTGGGGTTTTGACACGCTGTGTGGCGCGATGAGCAGATCTTTGAAAAGAATGTACACCAACACCTGACGAAGACCTGAGTGGTCGAAACGTTGTGTATCACCCACCATTAAACTGGGAGCTTTAGAAACAGTGTGCGGATATCTTTTCTTTTGTTTTACACCAAATCACAAACACACACACACACACACACACACACACACACACACACGATTGTGAACACACATATACCAAAACACACACACGCATACATATACATACGAGCAAAAACACACACATGCACACGCACACTCACTCTCTCTCACAGACACACATATACACACACACACACTATCTCTCACAGACACACACACACACTGGGGTGTTTTGGTGTGAGCCATGTCCATTATCGCTTGGCCCAGCGCCGCACTGCCCCGACGTGGGGAAGGGAATTCCACAGGGCTTCGTACGGGGCCCATTCTCCACATTGTTCAACACCCATGTGACTTCCTGATCTTCATCTGGGCGTCAGCGAAGAAGAGCACCGGAAAATGTCATATTTCCCCCCTCTTCTTCCCAGCCTGCGCCATGGCTCCAGACACACTGAGCCATATTGTAGCGAACATTTTCCTGTCTCCCTCATCTCCCTCACGGTGCATTGGCCAGTGGTGTGGATTGAAGCGTTTGGGGTTGGGGATGGGGTTGGGGATGTGCGTGTGTGTGTGTGTGTGTGTGTGTGTGTGTGTGTGTGTGTGTGTGTGTGTGTGTGTGTGTGTGTGTGTGTGTGTGTGTGTGTGTGTGTGGGAGGCTGGGTGGGGGGGGGGGGGGGGGGGGCTGGTGAGCATTAGCATTCCTGAGGTTTGGATATCTGCTCCTCTGATCCCCGATTTCACTGTATGGGCTCCGCATGGGGGCTCTCCAAATGCACATTTCCTTCTTATCCACTTCCTGCGCTTGGGTTTGGGCGTGTAGGGATTCCCCCTTGCTCTGCCGCCGCCCCGGCCCCGCTACCCCTCTCAGAGCTCCTAAGTTTAACAAAAACGTGGTGAAAACTCTGACGGTTCACAATTTGAAAAGGGGAGAGCGTTGTCAAGTTACCGCTCCTGAAATGAGCATGGACTCCCAGAGATACCTGATGGAACGTTCTACAACCGAAGCGGACAGCAGAAGAAAGCACGAGGAGCACTGAGAGGCTTGTTAAGGGACTGCAGAAAAACATGAAAGACAGGGGTCATACAGAACAGCTTTGGGGAGATGGCTGAGTGTGAAATGAGCTTCTCGCTCTGACGACTGACGTGACACCATGAATGACATAGTACACCGCAGCCGGGAAAGGATTGGATTCTAAACACACACACACACACACATTTGTGGATATTTATGCATACACAAAGTGCATACAAGGACATCAAGAACACAAACATGGGCACGCACCCACACAGACTCTCTCTCACACACTCACACACACACACACACATACACACATACACACACAAACTGTATCCCTCCAGCCCTTATCTGGAGCTTGTGAGGACAGCTTGTAGGCTCTGGTTCAAGTCCGTGAAAGCCTAGGCCAGAGCGTCAGCTCACAGAGGGCTCCGGTCAGCAGTAGCAGCGGTGGTGGGACGGGGAGAGAGACGGGTGGGGAGAGATGAGCTCCTGGTGTCTCCGAGCCCCTCTGCCAGAAACAACAAGAGAACCTTCTCACATTCAAATAAATACTGCACGCATTCACCACGAGGAGACGAAGGCCTTTTGGATGAGAATGTTGGGAAGAGACCTGGAGAGGGGGGTTATAGTGGTTCGTGGGGGTAAGGAAGGAATGGTCTCACTGCATTACAGCCTATTTAGGGTCTATGAACCCGGCCGAGAGGAAGAAAGCAGCCAGTGACAGATTTATGGCGAGCGCCGAAGTCGCCCCTTACGTTTACTGCCGGGGCTTAGGACATATCACACGCACAAAGACTTCGGATTCCCCCGCCAGAGTCGGAAGAAAGGCCTTAATTAATTTGGGAGATCACAGAGGCCCCAATTCCATATCATCAGGCCTTTTGTGGCAGGAATGCCAGCTATTTATACACCAACCAATGGGAGGGCGAGAAGCGTGGAGGTGATGATATCCTGGGTGCTTCTGCAGAGATAGGAAAGGGATACTTTTCAAAAGCTAAAAGCCTCCCAGTTTTAAAACAAAGGTGGGAGTCGAAAAATGGAGGGGGAAGAGAGAGGGTGATTTCATGAAAAGAAATCTATGCTCTTTGCTTGAGACATTCCAGGCTGTGTTTTTTCTTCACAGTCAGGGCTTGGTTCTTAAAAAAGAGAGGTGTAAACGAACACACTACCTTCTCTCTGTCACTCACCGAAATAAAGCAATAAATCAAATAAATCAATAACTCATAACGGATTCTAAAACACACAAATTCAGCTCAAATCAGTCAGTATGTAGTCCTGCAATTTATTATTTAAGAACCGTGCCAAGAATACAAAACCCTCTCAGACCCCGACTGGGCTCTCACAGCGAGAGACGGAGACCAGCGTGGGCCCCTTGTGGGTGCGAGAAAGAGGTGTGGTGGTCGCTGTGGCCGTGCGATCAGAGTTGAATGTTTAATGCAAGCTAATGGTCGTCTCTCTGCACCAGACTGGTGAAGCTGGCAGTTCCAGGGCCACCGCCACCGTACCCGTGCACGCCTGCGAGAGAGAGGGTCAGGGCGGCATAGAGACCGGCTGAAGGGCACGGATGGCAGCTGTCATGCCTATATTTGTTAACTCTGCAAAGACATGCTGAGAGAAGACCTTCCTTTCCCAAATAAACAAACAGGGGCAGGCATCTCTGCGAGCCGCGCAGGGTGAATGCTTCATTCTTTAGTGGGGGGGGGGGGGCCTGTTTTCAATGCCTTTCAAATAGGCGCTAAAGCTTGTTTCAGGGAAACGTGAAAGTCTGATTTTTGTGACCTTTCCACACTCAGGTGTAAAACTGAAGCAAAAAATGTGAAACTGAAACAGCTTATTACAAGAAATGAGAACATGTAAAGAGAAAATGCCACAGCACTGTTTGCTGCAGTGAACACTCCACAGTTATGGAGTCAATGTCTGTACAGACAGAGCCTAAGCAAAAATTTTAAATAGAATATTTTAGAATTCTAGAATTTTACTATCCAACCCTATCCCAAACAGCCCTATATGCAGCATTGATATCTACTCTAAATATAAGAATAAAAATATATATCCATAGGGTAATGGGGGAACAACATATTATAACAGCATATTATAAAAAATATATATATTTATCAAATATTTTTTCTGAAAAATGAACATTCAAAAACAGAAGGGTGCATGTAAACATGGTGCTTAATGTAAGTTAATATGCTTCTAACTGATGCAGTTTGTTTGCTTCATGGATAGACTGATTTCGAGTTTGTCACTGTCCTTGGTATGTCTCATGTATCATTTTAAGACAAATATTTTTGTTTTTACAACTTCTCTCGATGTAATTAACTCTTGGTATTCCAACTGTTAGATTAGACTTTAAACAAGAAGGTTTAAGTTAATTTGTTAAAGTAAAGAAAATCATTTGTTAACCTAATAGGCTACATAGTCGCTTCCTGAAGTCTAACGTCAGTAAAACATCCTAGAGTAGACAAAGGGAATACAGTTATGTTGGTGACGCAGCATGAAATCATACTTTGATGCCGACTTTTCTTTTTTCCACATTTCGTTAGTCATAGTTTACGACGATTTTATTAAAGGCTGATGTTCTAAATAGATTATTTTATTATTAGTATTTATTTGTGTGGAGTCGAAAATGGGTTCAACACTTCGTCTGCATAATTGAGGAATCAATGAACCGTTGTAATAATGCAAACTAGGCCTACCATACCAAATACCAAAATGTCCATTTACGCAACGGTCAATAATTCAACACATTGGGTCTCAAACTTTTGAGCAACATTGCGTGACAAGGATTATAGGAAAGACCTAACCCTGGATAAGAGTTTCTCACATCAAGAGACCCATTGTGCGCTTGGTCATTGTGTTTTTATGTCCATGTCCCCAGTCAAAAGATGACCAAAAATAAAAATTGTGCAGTTAAACAGGAAAGGTGCGTTTTCAGGCCAAAAAGGAAGTGTGGATACTGTAAAGGTCTTACTCTGTGTTCCTCTTATGTCCTCACTTATTGTGACATTTACAAACAGATTTATTTTTCCCAAACCTAGGAAATGCCAGGGAGTTCAGAATAAGCCTCCAAAGATGGGAAAAGATGGTCAGACCAGACCCATAGTTTCTATTCAATCAAATAAAGATTCAGAACATGCAATCTGTGCAATAATTTCCCACAAAAACAAGCCTTAATGTCGGCCAACTAAAACTAAACTAAAACTAGCCGATTTGATAATTAGCTACACGTCGTTATTAAACAATGAGGCTGTATGACGAAATTAAATGGCAAAAATTACATTTATAAATGGGAGTTAACTTTGTTTCATGTGAGTGCAATACAATGACAATACAATAGCCTAACAATACTGATTTATCTTCTACATTTTAATTTTGTGTTTTAACAATTAGGCCATATATTAACACCGTCGATTGAAGGACTGCTTTACCTTCTGCAGCAGGCAAATATGAAACTTTTCCGTGACACATTAAGGCTGTCATGTAGCTGTCATCTTAGACTTTGCCTACACGACATTGAGATCTCATTGTGTTTTACCATAATATTTGATTGTTTCACATATCCGGTACATTCGATTGGCAAATAAGATTTTTTTTAAAGGATGGACAGCGGATAGCTTAGCCTAAGTGACCACACAAACGGAACTAAAAACAAAATGTAAACAGAAAGGGTTTAGAAGCTCAAAACTTGATCTGTAACAGCAGCAGCATGGGCGTTGCGACACCAATAATATATTAATAGGCTACGTCTTTGAGATTATGTCTTCAAAATATTTGAGGGATTAATTTGATGATTTCCAAGTATTTTGCGTTCGACCAGGCATAGTCGAGACTTTTCATTTTATGTTCTGTAATCCACTAAAGGTCTATTGGTTCGACTCTCTCCGGTGTAGAGGGACACTTCAAGCTGCTATGTGGCAACCTAACTGTCAGCGGTCAACTGCTAACTTCCTCTCCGTCTTATTCGGGGATTTGAACAAATATTTAGATAGGATAGAGTTTTATACGTGCAGCGTGCCATTCGGGTCCCAACAGTTTCAGTCACGCCATATGAATGTTCAAATTATTGTTGTATGCTCCTTTGACACAGTTTGATTTATTATCTGTTAATTGATCGCGGGTTCTAATTAACATCTAACCATTTCTTTTCCCTTGAGTTTAGATGAGAAAAAATTGAGAGGCACCTGGAAAATGCTTAAGGTTTACTGCATCTAAATGAAAAGCACGTTTTTTCCCTCTTTTCCCTCTGTAAATCCAGCATCCTCATTGTGTTGCTAAGTCATTATGGCCATTTTAAGGATGAAGAAATAAAGGGCATGACGGATTTCAGTTTGGTGACGTTAGTGTTATCTTGGCGCTTGATCAAGATTTTAGGTGCAGGGTGGAAAATATGCTTACAGGTCTGCCTAATACACGATGTGTGCAAGCTTTTCTTCCTGCAGTCAGTAGAACAGTCTACAACACACCTAAAGACAACATAAACCTATTTTTATGTACCCCATTCAAAAAATATTAAAAGAGACAGATCTCATACGGCGTCCAATCTCCTCCTACGCGCAATCAGTGTCATCATGAAAACGACGATCACAGTTAATGGCAGCACTAATTAAATGGTTAATCGTTTACATAGTAGGCTATTAGTTTATTTCATTTTTTAGTTAGTTTTTAAATCAATCATAGCCTGTATATAGCTGTTGAATATAGTGTTGTATGTAGTTTAAATGGCTTTTATATTTATTCGTATTTATATAGGCCTATTTTCAATGTGCATGTGAACAGTTTTTTTCTGCTGGTGCGGAAGGATGCCAACTGGGCACAGAGAAAAAGAAAAATGCTGGTATGGTGATATGATTTTTGTTTAGGCAGTCATGTGAAACGCATACTGACGTGGCAAGGAATCAAAATACAATTTCAGCCAGAATAAACTATTCATTCAAGTAAATCAACTTGAATAAGGTTTCTTGCATTTATGTAATCACGAAATGCGAATGGGCCTAGGCTACTAGATAATTTGATGATGAGGGAACGGCGGGTGCTGGAAACGAATAGTGACATGTTGCTGCATCGATAATGTTTCATACAAGTTTAGATTAGATAAACATTCACATGGGAGTCTAGGTGTAAACAAATAATAATGAATGCACAAAGACCATTAAACCTCAAGAAAAACGTTTGAGACCTTTTAGGTCACTATAACCTGTGCTTCGGCCAGGTAGCCTATACACAATAGTATCATGTCGAATGAAGGGTCTCACATTTGTTGACATCTCATTACAAACTCCTTACCTATTTGTAAATGATAAAGCCATATAAAGCTACTCAGCTCGACTTATCTGGATACGGGCTATATGCTACGATGCAACATAGAGGCAGGAACAGAGTAGGCAGCAGAAAAAGAATTCCTTGCCTAGCAGAAAATCTCCAAGAAGCACATATAAGCCACCGCTAAGGTAGGCCTATAGTGCAGTTGGACTTCTCTCTATGTTCCACCCCTCAAAAGCAATTTTACTCACAGTGACATCAGATATATCGCTCGGAATGTATCCCAAAGAGACAGCCAGACATACATGCAAACACATAATGACAGCCCCTGCTCTGTCTTATCTTGACTGTTAGTGTACACATAGAGGTTGAAGAAATAAGTTCGCAAAACAACAGGTGTAAGGGTAAATCTTATGAAGGCAAGCTGAGAGATCAATGAGGCTGCAATATATTTATGCCTAGCCTGCGAAATCGGCTGGGCTCTTTTTCAATAATAAAGCAAGCCAACTGGTAAAATACTGGAAAATAAGAAAAAGGAGCAGCAAACCAATAGGCTATTTATTTCTAATTCATATACGAGCATGTTAGCCTAGCGATGAATTAGAATTGCGTAATCCATCTAAGGAAAATCTATCTAGGGGAAAAAAAGAATTGCAGTGAGTAACGTCATACTGAGAACAATAATTGTCTTTCATCTCACAAAAAAGTGGATCCACCGCGCTTCTGCGGCATTTACATCTGGTGTAAAGAGGACTCTGAGGAAGATGCATGAAGCATCGAAACGTTAGTCCCTTTTGTGCACCTTAATTAAAGTTTAAAGCTACTACATCTGTGCTGCTCCGAATTTTAACTTTTAATTGTCTTTCATCGTTTGGCATATACTTGATCAGTAACATAACTTATTCTGATTGATAATGTAGGCCTATACGATAATTGTAGGCCTACATTTGTAATAAGTAGGCTATACGATTATAAATGCATAACGGCAAAAAGTAGGCTACTCTGCGTTACTGGATGAAATAGAGTTCAGGCTGATCACACACCCCAACTGATGGAACGCATCCCAAACGAGACATGTCACATTTTGGGGGGAAAATACTCGTCAATGTCTGGATTGGTATACGCATCAATAGTTAAATGGCCAATTATAAGAAATGGTTAATTCTGTTTCTATAGTCATTAAAGCTGCCCCACTTTCAAGACCACTTTTAATAGACACACTCCCAGTCTATGCCTGCTTTTATTAATGACTGCAAACAGTTGGCTACAAAGTAAGCAAATGATTGCACATTCCTTCACATGATGGTAACGGAAATATTTTTTAACCCTGTTGAATTCGTGAGTGGTCCCCCTTTTAGATGTAATACGGTATGTTGGGAGGCAGCACACCTGGCGCATGTAACCAGGCGCAGCAGGAGTCAAAACAGGAAATGTGACTGGTGTTGCGAGTGCTGCCGAAACTGCGCCTTGAGAAAGTCAAATAATTGAAATGAAGCCTATGATATACCGTTACGTTTAAGTTAGCCAACTGTTTGGCTTCCATTTGTTTAATATTGCCAAGTGTAGGCTATTTCAACGTGTAGGCTACTGCCAAGTGTGGGCTATTTCAAATTGCAGAGAGGAAAAAAACAGCCAGCAAAGTGCCAAGACAAAGATAGTTGATAAAAAAATAATGATAGCTTACGCTATGCCAAGGACATATCACGAATCCCATTATTTGTATAAAATAGGCTAGTTTTGTTATTTGGCGACAATTTGCTTATTCCCTAGATTTATATATATATATATTTTTATATATATATATATATATATATATATATATATATATATATATATATATATATATGCTATATACGAAACACTACAAATAACCTAGACAATATCGTCCGTTGTTTTTGTCTAATGGAATTTCTTTGTCTTGTAATTCTTATTCTGTATACGTTAACAACCATCACAGCATGTTAATGCTGAATACTTCAGATTATTCATTGGGCTACATGAATTAAACTACTGCTGTAAAATACGGACATCACCGACCGCTTAAAAACTCCTGTGTATAGGCTACTATACAAATACCTCTATGTTGCGCAGTAGACGTTTCAGAGCGCATTCTTTAACAATCCATTCCATTGCTTCTCTATCAGGCCCTCTGAATTCTGTCTGTTATCACCAAAGTATTTACAAAGGACGCTTCCGACTTGGCAGTGATGAAGTGGGCTGGTATCTACAGCGACATCTGATTAAAGTAGGAAATACATGGGCAGGTCTTGATTTAGAATACTTGATCTTTTGCGATATCTTTCGCATTGTGCTTAAACACTTTCTGCATTCTTTATCCTTCACCCACACAACTGATTATTGACAGGCCACTGAAATGCTAGTGTAGCCTAACTCTAATCACCCTTTAGGCTAGGCCTACTGCATGGCTTAACTGCACGTTTTTTTTATTACTATAATTTTGAATAATTATGTTTCAAATATGACTTAACTTTTGCCACATACCTTACCAATTTAGAGTAGGCTAGGCTTATTTCTTTACTTGGGCATGCACCGTGTTCATACAGTAAGTAGTTTATTTACGCCTGATAGCACCAAAACAAACATCCAAAACAAACAGGGTTTAGCTGAAAAGAAAATAGAGCTGCCGCTAACTAGGTTATCCCCTTAGAACCCCACTGCTTTAGCGGGTTACTGAACAGCCTAAGTGTAAATTAGATTAAATCCGGTTGCTTTAGCAGCAGCTCCATAAAAATATCTGTTATTGCAATTCATCAATAATGACCCTTGATGAGAAGATAAGAATTGTGAACCACTTGTAGGGTGAGATCTACCCATGGTAAGACTCCTCTTACACACACGCAGTTTTCTATTCATCCTGCTACATAACCCATAGACATGAATGTTAGGGGCCAGTTTACATGACAGCATTCCTAAAATTATCACATTGATTGAGATGGTTGATATTTAAAGTCAATAAAACAGCATTATAGACTAAGCAATGCCAGTGTTGTCCCTTTTCACAATTAAAAAGCAGGCTACTGTGATAAAATTGCTTTTGTTTGTTTAGAATGGAAACATAATGGTCCCAAACACCACATCTTATGACCAAGCATTACAAGAAGCGCAGAGCAGGCTATTTTCCGAGACATAAAAGACGCATGGCATATTTGCTGGCACCACATTTAGTGGCAAGTTGAGAACCACTTACATATTTCCATGTTTGGTTCTTCAAAATTAGCCAGGCAAGGCGGCATAATTTCGTCCCAATTTAGCTTTGGCTCATATGTAAACTATATGATTGTGGAGAGATACATTCACCCTTCCACTTCAGATACATATAATAAAAATGAAATAGGTGGACATCTATAGGCTACAGAAACAAATAAATTACATTTATAAAGGACAAACCCGTGTTGATAGAAATGCTGTACGTGTCTAGGTAGAACATGCAGTGATTTAAAAAGATGTTAGTAAGCGAGTAGGAGTAGCTTATCTTATGATTGACAATGATCCTTGCACAACCGAACAGTAGACTACATATTATTTACTGTACTGGCTTTACAGCCGGACATCCGCAGTGACGCTCACGGTTTTTCCTCCTTGAATTTAAATGTAGTTCAGTGATTGACAAGGTCCTATTCAAATAAAACATCCCTTGAAAAGCCTGAACACTTTTTTTCGAGCCCTACATGGGAGGCGTGGAGCTCTCACTTTTGACATTCTCCCTGCAGTAGCTGTTCCTCAAGGCAGACTGGCGAACTCTAATGACATCACCCAGCCACTGAATGGGGGAAGTTCGCGTTTAAAGACAGAAGAAAACGCTTTCTGTGAGTGAGCTATGTTTTAATACACGAAGACGTGTTCGGACGCATCGATTTAATTGGAGCATAAAATCAGCTCTAAACCAGACAATGTCTTGCTAAATTCCGTGGGAATAGGTTGTTTTCAAAACATCTGAGTTCACCACATCGTCAAAAGGCCCCCCTCAGTAACGTCAGTTTAGGTTGAAGCGCACAACTCCCGGGAACCGTATTCCTGATGGCTGTTTGAACGCTTGCTTTCTGGGACAGAGCGGGAAGGGAGCAAGGGGAGACGGCATTCTCTGGACTTGATTTCTCGCCTATGGACGACAGCAGTCCCCTTTCTCCAAAGGCAAATGCTTTCAGTATTGCCTCTCTGATTTCAGCTACAGAGCAAGCAGGAAACGCCACTTTTGACAAACCTAGCACTGACCTGGACAAGCACGACCAAGAAACCTGCCACAGATCCTTTAAAATGCATTACAGTACTGTCACAAGGGAGATGGAAGGTATGGACTCACTCTTGTCAATGATCTAGCACAACTCATATCATGATAGCCATGCGTTCGCATCATAGTGCAGGCAATGGTAGGGAGCATTTCAAACGTCACGTATGAAAACCTCAAAAATGTACATTAAAGACGTACCACTTACACGAGGAACAGTTAAAGGTAGCCTAGTATGTGTATTCTAATCAATTGCTGCATATAATAGCCTAATACGTAAGTGTTGACTGTAAAGTAACTGTCGATGTGTTTTTGGCTAAAACAGTTTGGCACAGTAGAAAGTCTTAGCATTTCAGGGAATAAATCCTCAAACTCGCGCAAACCACAAAGTTGGAAAACGTTGTACATCATAAGAAAGAAGAAGACTGCTCAGGACAGAGAGGTTAAGCGTAAATCGATCTTCAAAATCCATAACAACACATCCTTATAGGCGAGCTCTGGCGGTGCCGATCCACGTATGAGTTGTACGGACGAAGACATGTGGGATACCAGTCTGTATTAGACAGATGGCAAAAATGTCGATAACATGGAAGTACGCTACTAAACATTATCTAGCCTATGTCTATAGTTTCTCCCTGCAACAACCTCAGGAACGCAAACGTATTCTTGGATAACAACAGTTGAGAGCGTAAAAACATGTGTTTGTTAGTTCATGCAGAGTAGGTGTTTGTTTACCGTGCTAAAAGTTTACACTCCGTTGTGCCAGCTACCCATTCTATTGTTAGAGGAGGGCGATGTGGGCGATACCCTTATCCAAAAGTAAATGGGTGCCGGAAAGCCCATTAAAAGGGGCGCACTTCTCTGTCAATCAGTCTCGTCCTAAGGCGAGGAAAGGCACATTACCTGCAGTTCCTTATCTAAATAGAAATAAGAACCGGTTTTATCGTGAAGGGGAGGCCCTATGACAGAGATAAGAAGAACGTCTGGATTGCAGCTTAGCACAGAGCAGTAGTAGTACTGAGAGGAGGCCGCTTGGAATACATCTGAACGCAATCACACGACAACAACTGACTCCATACTCTTAAACTCGAGTCTTCATTCTGTGATTTAAATTCGAATGCGCATAGGATACGACATTTAAACGCCGACAGGAGGATAACTTCGAACGATTAACTTTGAAGATTTTTTTTTTTAATTTTGGGGCAGTTTGGTCACGTATTCTTGCGCAGGGACTGTGTTAACGTATGCACAGAGGGAAGATTTTATATTAGCGCTATCACACTGGATGAACTGAATGGACTAAAGAAAAATACTTTTGATGCCTTACACGGAACGCGTTTCAAAGAACCCTTTCACTTTGAGAGGACTCTGTGAAACTTCATTTTTATCTTGATAACGTGTCAACTGTATAGTGTTGTTTTGCATTCAAGGCTGCAGCGCACATTGTAAATCCAGTTTTTGGAATGATTTCAGCAATATCCAGTCCGTGGCTGACGCAGCTGTCCCATTTTTGCGATGTTGCAGCCTTCACGACCAGCAGCCTGAGCAGTCTCAATACGCCAGGGAGCTATCATCTCTCGCCTTCCCCTGGGGACCCGTACAGCCAGCATGACACCCACTTTGAGCCTTGCCCGGCGGCCCAACATAGCTACAACTACACGGGGTCGAACCCAGCCCAGGCCCAACAGGGCGATACTGGGACTTCGAACTGTTCCTCGTCGTCCTCGAACTCAACGCCGAACAAGTCGCTGGTGAAAAAGAATCCTAAAGTGGCCAACATTAACGTTCAGCTGGAGATGAAAGCTCTATGGGATGAATTCAATCAGCTTGGAACTGAGATGATTGTAACCAAAGCTGGCAGGTAAATAAATTATTTTAATAGCATTTATTTTATTTTATGAATGTTTAATGGAAATGAACCACGCTGAATACAAGTGTTATTAAGCTCGGAGTATAATTGCGAGTGTAGCCTACTCTGTGTGATATTAAACAGTCAATATATTTGAGTAATAATTTACATGCTTATCGTAGCCTACTGTATTCCTCTACTTTCTATCAATTTTAAACACGATTACCAGCCCACCAGTCCACATTGAAAATAGTCGTTGTCCATTATAGCCTTTCCTCAAAGATGTGTGCAAGGCCACACTTGTGGAATTCAGAAAACTGATCCAAATCATTGGCCTCCATAAGGCCAAGTCTCTGTAATGGGACGAATGAGCAGTAAATTAACCTAATAATAATCTAAATAACCTAAAGCAAACCACTATTTATTCAGAAGCAGTAGCCTCTGTGGGTAGGTGAAAGTATTTATGATTGTTAAAATATGAATTTGACAAGCGTACATGTGTGTTCGTCACAACAGCTATTTAAACAACATACTATGCTCCATAACCTATTTGAATTACATGACACATGACATATGGTCATTGTAATATTTATTGACCTCTAGACTACACGTGTAGCATAATCTCTTCAGGGCAGTTGTTTTTCCATTCAGAATCCCAGTGTATTAAACAAGGACATGGCATTGTTCCAAGTAGTGTTTGTTTTTAAGAACGATTTATTCTTTCTGGATTTAATGAGAAGCCTGTTTGATCTTATGCATACAGTAAACATAAGTCTGCATCTTTTTCTTGATCTCAATAATGCAATAATAATCTTGACTGTGTGCAACACCAAATGATTCAGCCAGTAAAGATTTTCTTATATTGTGTTTAGCTCAAAGTTTTAAAAATTACAAGATTTTTTTTTAATAGTAGCAGTTTGTTTTGCACGCCATAACCTGTAGTTCCTATGCTTGATCCATTTCTGTGGGTTTTCCACTGTAGGCTATCCGTCATTATGCGTCAGATTTTCCAATCTAACGTTTAAGTTGTCTTTCTTACGGTCCGCTTTTGAACTTAATGTTTTTGTAGAAGCTATTTCCTTTGCATTTAATTACATCTTATATTCTCAAAATGCGGCCTTGGTTCCCGCCGTAGGAAAACAACAGAGTGCGTCCTTTCTTATTCTCAATGGACCCTCCAAATAAAGAATACAGTCAAATAAAAGTGCATCATTTTAAGTAAGGGATAAAACATAATAACGGACCTCATTTGGAGTAGGACCACAGTATTTTCCAAAATGCCCGTCTCCATTGTAGTGTCCATCAGTGCAGTCGCCAATCCTGCAGATTTGATGATAAGCAAACTGTATTTTCATTAGGTAGGCTATCATACATTAGTAATCAATATTTAATTAAATTGTCTGGCGTTCACAGAAGTTAATGCTCTTATGTTCCAGGCTTTCGTCCTTCATTTATCAATGGTCATATTATGCTGTGCTCTGTGAAGTTGTTAGCACCCGGCACACTGAAGCTTTGGGTGCAGGCTACTGGGAGGCCTGCAAGCCTTTTGAAATTGTGATTACATAAATCGCTTACTATGGTAGCAAAACTGTCTTATCAAAATGATGTGTATGTGGTCTCATAGGTCTAATTTTGTTCAGCATACTGTGTTCTTGTCGGAGGCTTTATGTAGTCTCTTACACTGCATACGCCTGTCCACGCTCGTTTGTAAAATCCCCAAGCTATAAACGAGAATAAACCGTTGTTTTGCTCAGATCGTCTTACAAGAAAGAGGCATATTCTAATGCATTTTTCAGGAATCGGATTGTAAAACAGCCAACATTCATCCTTAGCATTTATTTAAAAAATATCCAAAGAGTTACAGTTTTGACCAAATGTCGTGAATGGTCCAAACCGCCAGATAAAAGATGCACTGAGGCATTCAGACCATTTTTTTGTTTGCGTGGTCCTTTCCATGGAGAGGCCGGGGGAGATAATTTGACACGTGGAAGAGGCTCACACCATACATGGAATAGGAAAAACACTTTAGATGATACTTCAGCTTCACCTAGCCACGGCTCCTGAAGAGACACTGACATTAATTGAGCGACAGTCTTGGGATCACTTTCACTTGTCGAACGTGTGGAACAGTTTCTCTGCAATTAAGTAATTAATTGGGGGAAGACGTCTGAAGCGGCCTAAATTAAGGGCTAAGACACACCTTATTATTGAGATGCTTCACATGCTCCATGTACGTGTGTGTGTGTGCGCGCGCGCGCGTGCGTGTGTGTGTGTGTGTGTGTGTGTGTGTCCACGTGCGTAATGCGTGCGTAAATATGCGACAATAAGATTCAGTCAAAATGCCATTCTAAATGATCAACCACCATATGAACCTTTAGCACCTAGTGTTACTGGACTAAATATGTGAACTCAGGCCTAGTTTTGACTATAGCGTATCATATGTTTTTTTTTAGTCACGATGGCCTGATTATTTTAGAGTAGACGCACACACAGAATTTTCAGGAATTACTTAGTAAGTAAGCTCCCATATAAAGTTTTTTTGTAGTTTTGGATATTTGTAATCACTTCACAAATTTTTAACTCTTTACATTTCTGTGAGGGATGTTTATGCATGTGATATATATGTGTGTATGTGTGTTTGTTGTGTTATGGTTGTCTAAGCTACTGGATGCTTATTTCTATCTATCTATCTATCTATCTATCTATCTATCTATCTATGCTACTGAACCACCTCAAACGAATGCTTTTATTCCCTAGGCGAATGTTTCCAACGTTTCAAGTCAAAATATTCGGAATGGACCCCATGGCAGACTACATGCTTCTAATGGATTTCCTACCGGTCGACGATAAAAGATACAGGTAGGCCTAAATAATGTAGTTCAATGGTCAGGCCTACAACACTAAACAATTGTTGCTTGATAGGCCATCCATAGACTTTATTAACACTTAAATTGAAACTGACTATAAATGCTTATATCCTTCCCAGTCAGCAATGAAAGCAATGTTTTAAGCCGTGACGTCTGTTAACATGGTACTCTTTCGTCGTGTTTTCTTCCAAAGGTATGCTTTCCACAGCTCATCGTGGCTGGTTGCTGGCAAAGCGGACCCCGCAACTCCCGGCAGAGTTCATTACCATCCCGATTCCCCTGCCAAAGGCGCACAATGGATGAAACAAATAGTTTCATTTGATAAATTAAAGCTTACCAATAATTTACTGGATGACAATGGACATGTAAGTATAAATGCTCAATTGGGCTTGATCCATTACTGGCCACAAATCATTTGGGGAACTTTGCAGGGACGCATAATTAAAATGGTGTCCATCCTGCTTCCTTATAAAGGCGCATGTGCATAAATAAAAAATAAATACAACAATATTGTATCTTATTTTTGTGGAATATGTACAAACAGAAGTAATCTTAAAACATTAATAGACTAAAAACCCTGTTTGCTATTTTTAAAATAAAATGGAATTGAAATGCATACGTTTGATATAATTTGCTGCAACTGCCATGAATGTATAAGTTTAACTTAAGCATGAGCAGCAAGGAATCGATATTTTACTAGTCACTATGGTCTAGCTGGTGCAGGGCATTGAGATTAATGTGACATTGAAGTTAATAGCCTACTTCAAGTCTGACATACAATATTAATGTTTTTTAGTATATAACTTTAAAATTGTCTGTTCATTTTTATTTTTGCAGATAATTCTAAACTCCATGCATAGATACCAGCCTCGATTCCACGTGGTTTATGTCGATCCTCGAAAAGACAGTGAGAAGTATGCTGAGGAGAATTACAAGACCTTTGTTTTTGAGGAGACACGATTCACCGCCGTTACAGCATACCAAAACCACAGGGTGAGTCACGATTACATCTTTCATTGTACTTCTGGGCAACTTTTGTTTAGATATAAAAAAGAATTGTGGTGAATTCATCTGCGTTTAATGAACGCCTCTCCCTACTGGTGGGGATGGGAAGTGTTTATTTTGTTGTCTAGTTTCGTTGTTGCTTTACTTTGCTTACATTAGCCTATTGGCGTGGGACACTGTAGTTTAATAACAATCGTTGGAATGTAAGAGGGATACAAAAGAAAAAATGCTAATTGATGGCGAGGGCTTTGGTTAGTAGCTTATTTGCTCCGGAACAAATGTCCGTCTAAAAAGAGATGAACGCTCCCAGCTAGACACGCTGTTTTCCGACAAATTTGTAGTGCTTTGTCAATTGTTATTACAAATGTTATAACTAATTGCATAAGTGAAATAGCATAGAAAATTCGATTAAAAGAAGAAAAGTCCCCGCAAAGACTTTTGGATTTGTGTGTGTGATATTGACAAGATTGGGTTTTCATTTAAATATGTGTCATGTCAGTGATGCCTCTGCACAGCTGTCTTTTTCTCTTTTTTTTCCTTTCCCGGTCTGTTCCTGCTCTGTCTCGCGGTCTCAATTCCTCGTCGAGGGGTTCAGCATTTGTTTTTCCAATCACTCCGGTGAATAACCACCATAAAGTATAATTTAATTCGGGGATGCTCCGCTCATTAAATTGAAATAGACAGCTGTTTTTTAAGATCACTGTCAAGACTAGTCGGAGTTTGATGAATTTAAGTCTTTTATACCTAATTCATATGATCATGGCTTTTAGGATCAAGTGTAAAATGTCAGTTTGTAAGCCTTGGGCCGAGCAGAACATTCCGGGAAATAGGCTACTTGAGAATGCCTTGGATGGCTTTCATTTTGGAAAGGTGTCCAAATTGCTGTTCTTTTTCTAAAAGGAAGGCAACACGTTTTAAATTATATTGTAGAGGATCATTGTCACGTGACCTCAATCGGGGTAACGGAGTGCTTGTGACGGAGTTGGTCATGGTTTTATGTTTGTAGGAATGATTGGTATTTTATTATTTAGCTGAAATTACTTGATGTTTTCGTAAGATAATGCTTGGGAACATAATTATAAAGAACATTATTTTGTATTGTTACAGATTACTCAGCTAAAAATAGCCAGCAATCCTTTTGCAAAGGGTTTCAGGGACTGTGATCCAGAGGACTGGTGAGTGCATACTAATTAATTATTATATTATTACTATTGTAACTTCTATCGTTATTTTTTGCAATTGTGAAATATATTTACATTTATATTCAAATAATTACAAATACTTGACTAATTCTGTTAAGAATTGGTAGTACTTGTTATTATTACAACAGGAATGCACCGACTAATAATCTAACCATGACTGGATAAGAATGCACCACGATGTGCTCTGATTGGTTTGATCTCACTCGTGACTGGATAAAAATGCATCCCAATGTATTCTGATTGATTTAGGCCCAGGAACCACAGGCCTGGTTCTCTGCCAATTATGAGTGCCTTTGCCAGGACAAGAAATCCAATGTCATCTCCTCCCCAGCAAAATGGCACAGAAAAAGGTCTGTATAAAAAAGGTGATGTATGCTGCTGATATAACTACATACACTGCATATAGCCATTATGTAATTTTAGTAATTGAAATTAATTTATTTAGTAATTTGGATATCAGAAAAACATTTTCCATGAACCATTTCCCAACCATTAACACATATTAGCAGAGTCTTCATAAAACAGTGAAGACATAGCTATACTTCAGCTGAGTGGAGGCACTGAAATATATAACTAATAATAACTAATAACTCATAATCAGGGTACCGTTGATGAGGTTGTACTTAACATGTCTCTGTTAGCTCTGTGAGTAGACCTTTAAACAACACTGTAGCTTAAATGCTGTTCTATTGCTGTAACTGTCGCTCTGTAGCTGAAATGTTATTATATTGCTGTAAGTCACCTTGGATAAAACGCGTCTGCCAAATGATACATGTCAATCGTCCCCTTAGAATTATACGGTTCTATCTGACATTTTTGTCAAAATTGAGTTATTGACATATTCTTATTCTGTGACATCTTAAGAAGATGAGGTGAGGTGTTTCTTGGAGTTGTATGCATTTTTGGACATTATATCTGAAGAGGTTTGTTCCACTTATCAGTATAACTCTATGGAATTCTAAAACTTTGAAGCTCAATATCTCAGAACTACTCAGAACGTAGATAGAACCCTATAATTCTAAGGGGACGAAATGTAATTCAATTAACATGATCTACCAATTAGCTCTGAGTAGATTAAAAAAGATTATGTAAAATGTACTGTCTAAATGTCATGTCCTTTCTCAACCAGAAGACAGGCGGGAATATGACCGCGACCCCACGGGCACGCCGATCCATGGAGACCCGGCGCACCAGCTGATGTCCCGTGTCCTGAGTCCTGCCTTGCCCGTGCCCGGCGGACTCCACGCCGTGCCTCTGACCGCCGGCCCACGCAGCCCGCCCCATGAACTGCGCCTCGAGGGCCACCCCCAGCCACCCGACACGCTACACCACCACCCCTACAAGTACCCCACCACCTACGAACACTACCTGGGGGCCAAGGCCAGGCCATCGCCCTACCCCATACCCAGCATTCGTGGCCACGGCTACCACCACCACATGAACCCCTCGGCAGCCAACATGTACTCAGCCACCAACGCCCCGGCCAACTACGATTACGGCCCCCGATAATGGCTCACCTCTGCCCTGTGGTTGTGCGGCAACCACACACACACACACACACTCACTCACACACTCACACACACACACACACACACACACACACACACACACACAACGAGCTATGGAAACTTGAGCAGTGGCAATCTAGCATGCCAGCAGGAAAAGAAGTACAATTAAAAGAGCCCTATGGCACGCGTTGCTGTGAGACTGTGGTGACATGTCGTACCCCCCCACCCCCACCCCAAAACTCTCCTCCTGCACAGGATACTTCAGATGGAATCGACGCTGCCGTATTTATTGAAAAGGGGAACCGCTCTTTTTGTAGGCGATGAGAACCGGTTCCCCGGACACACGTGAGGGCTGTGAACGGTCCTGTGAGGTTTGAACCGTGACAGCTCCAAGCCGGGGCGGACAGACTCTGCTGTCGGTGACGGCAAAGGATAAGCCCCGCTACACTAGCAGGGTGCATTATCACAGACTGGAATTGAATTTTGTGTTGAATGCACTTTTGTATTTTGTTGATGTTTTTTTTTTTTTGGGTGTTTTTAATTTTTTGCTTTCAAAAAGCCATAAATTATATACTCTCGAGTCCATCAAGCTTCTAGATAAAGGACATATTTGCATGTTGCGCTCATCTGAAGGTGTTGAAATACCCTAAAATGTTTTTTGTTTGAAAAGGAATATTTTTGTGAAATACTAGAACACCATCAGCAGTCCCGAGAAGCTTGGCTACCATGGCACTGACTTACAGCAGTTCTAAATGAATAGACAAAGTGACCTTGCTGTACCTGTAAAATAAACATTAAATTCTTTACAGTAAACACCATTTTCCGTCAGCTCTTTTCTGTCAGCAGCCATTTTCTCCTTAAAATAAGGAAGAAATGGTGTCTCCTGGTCTGCCTTCAGCCAGTGTAAGCCAGTTAAGGCAGCTTTCCAATACAACGAATTGAATGAAATGATGTGCCCTTGCACTAATTATTGAACAAGGTGTTATATATGATAACCATTTTCACCAGTATAATTAAATATTCATAACACTTGTGTCATACTCTCCTAAACATTAATCTGTATTGCAATGATAAACATCAAGTCATATGTGTGCTTGCTACCACACACGTGTGTGCGAGTGTGCGCATGCAAATGCGTGCGTTTGTGTGCGTGTGTGTGTGTGTGTGTGCGCGCGCGCGCGCGTACGCCCGCGTTTGCATGGTATCAGCTAAATAACAAATAACTAAACTGTTGCATTATAAAGTCTTAGAAATTACTTTTAAGATGTACAATGCTCTACTACGGATGCAAATGCAGAAAGAGAGTAGCATAGACGTCAACCCTAAATTTAGGCCAACATTTACTGGCCAACATATTTTGTAGCCTATCAGAATATTGTGCTGCGTATCTCATATAGACACAATTTAACTTACGATCAATAGCTTGACTTTTTTTCTGAAGAAAAACGTAATTTTGTCATCGCATTGCTTAGACAGGCATACATTGTTTGCCCATGAACTCCTCTTTCCTCAGAAGGACGGAAACAGGACAGTGTATAGATAAATCTTCCATTGATACCCAAAGGTCACAGTTAGAACACCTACATCATGTCGGAATTTGAAGTTTTTTCTTTTCTTTTTTTTCGAAAACGATGTTTCAAGGCTATCCTCATCTTGAAATAATACATGATCTGTCATTGTCGATAAAAAAGCGGAAATGCCATACATAATTCATAGAGAAGTCATTTGAATGGCCTTTCCTCTCTAATATGTTGAAGGTAGTCCCAAGGTGGCGGAACAGGACGCTGCGTCCCAGTTGACCTCTAGCGGTTAAGGTATCAGAGGTTAAACAATGTTTCCAGCAATTTAAGTGACAACTAATTGATCATATAATTTTTGTTTTGGTACGACTGACCCCCCGACATGCAGCGGAACACGTGTGGCATTCATGTGCCCCACCTGACAATTGCTAACCCTAGGATTTCTCTCCCTTTCGGATCATTCAGAATTGTGTCTATTGATTGTAACAATTATATTTTTATATAACAACATATTATTATTATTATTATTATTATTATTCTAATATCTCTAGATTAAGATGGGTACGTGCTGTAACCAAATCTGTGGCTAAATCCCCGTATAGTTACTGATATTCATAGTTCCTGTGCGATCCCAGCAGGAAGAGCCAGTTGAGAGGCTTGGGGCTCCCTTCGCGTGAGCAGAAACGCCGGCTGTTCCTAATGAGAACTGGCCGCTCAGGAAGGCGAGGACACCGAGACCCACGACTCTTCCGTTAGGTTGAGCCAGCTGTGTTTATCCTCGCTGCGTTTCTCATTGATGTGGGGCCAGCGGTCGCCCAACCTGTGTCGCCCTCTGACAAGGATGGCAAGCGGAAAGACCAACAGGTGAAGACAGGTCCTTGGCCATCAATGTGCCGACTCACCGCCAGTTTCTCACAACAAAGAGGCGCCTGAAATGAGCTATTTGTGTGGTTCAAGCCAGTCATGTAATTTCAAAAGTTCAAAAATAAATCTGCGTGAGAAATTAGTTCTGAGTTTGATGAAAAGTCACAAGTCTCTTTTGAATGCGCGCGCTAGGACGAAATGTTTAGGCCTAGTTCGTCTCCCTTGAAAGTCGAAATAGGCCTACCCTGGTTCAACGGGCTACTTAATAAACTCTAAATTTATTTGACATATTTCCATAGCCTTATATATCCCAAATAAACCTACGAAGGATATGCGCTCTTGTTTTCTCCTAACACAATCCATCTGAATCCATCCTAACACAATCCATCAAGTCACCAATTCCACACCCTGGCGCGGATTCGGTCCTATTAAAGCACAAACTCCAGTATAGTTTGCCAGCACTTTAACGCACTTTACACTGTGGTAAGAGAAACACCTCTTGAACTAGGCCCACATTATCAGCATACAATAATAAACACCGACTCATCTTAGAAGGCTATTTAAAAAAACGACGCCAGCTGGAGGAACTAGCCTAAAAGGTAGGCTAATTCTGTTCGAATTGAGAGTGTAATAGCCTGGTCTTAATTATCCTACGACAATAAAGAAAAACATTACTACGCAATTGTGAAAATGGAAACAGTATAGTATATTTTTTTAATTTTTAGAGTTACTTTAAAGATTATTTCATTAGCCATATCTAATATTTATTCATTATTTTCGATTAATTCTATTCAATTCAATTCTATACAGGCATGTTACCGGTATTTTGCAGAGAACATGATCTTTTCTGTCTTAATTGGCTAATTCATGATCCCAAAATGTTTGCAGACTACATTTATTCTCTAGCCTAGAATAAGATGAAGCCAACCTAATTTTAATAACAATTAATCGGCAATGCTTACTTTAAGTTATTTTTTTCCAACGAGTAAATATTCTTTGTGCACATCCCAAAATGACAGCTCACAAAACTATCTCCTTAAGTTAGGCAGGAAAGAGAAATGAATGAGAACACCACGTGGATCATTTAACGCGGTACTGCATCTGGAACATCTGTTGTGACAGGTCTTTCAGAGTTTGTTTTACCTTTCGTGTACATTTCTTCAGGCGCGGCCCGTCAGCTTGCCATATCTAGGGACAGACATTAAAAACAACAGAGATGGACTTACTGGAGGCGTTCACCTGAGTCTTACGCACGTGTTTCACATTTTCCTCAGCCTTTTCAGCGCGCCTAGGTACACACAGTTTATGTTCCGTTTGCTTCTGCTGATGGACATTTTATGCCGAATATAAAAACACATCGGCAAGCCCTAAAACATGAAGGAATTTCTTTAAAGTGGCAGTAGTAAAATATATGTAGCCAAACGATAATTCGTATTTATTCTACTTATTCACAGGCAGAAAAAAATGTAATTGAAGGTGAATTATAACTCAATTTATGTGATGTTGTTTAGTACAATGGTCAATCGCGTTGTTAACCATTAACCCCAAAAAGACAGGGTATTAGCCTACATTCACTTTCATACACGCAAGGGGTGATGTATTTGGAAGGATGTGGCGTTTCAGAAGAAATCATGTGCACAGAAATGGCAGGGTAACCTCTGACCGCAAGAGCTCATGGTAAACACGCATTAGGTCATTAGACGCAAGAGCAGCTTTTCATGGACTTCCTAAATGATCTATCACCGTGATTTACACTATGCGCACAGAGATGCGCACTCGATTTATCACAAAATGGACGGAAGTCGCCCTGTGTGGCTTTTGTTACCCGTTCAAAGTAAGACAGGGAGTTCGGAAACCATTACAGATAGGGGCAAAGAGAGAGAGGAAAACAAATATGCCACAGAGGTCATAAACTGAGGTGCTGAGGGGTCTCGGGTTGACAAGGATGGAGTCGGCGGTGGAAGATACGCTAATGAACTGTTTTGTCTTTCCTCCCTCGCTCTCCCATTTGTTCTGGAGTAGGGAACCTTTGATTTTCGCCTGGACTTCCTGTACAGTCTGACGGGATACTCCAGTCGGGAGAGACCCGAGAGACATTGGTCTTTATGAAGCAGAACGGTTGTTAGGCGTTTGAAGTCCCGCCATCCTCCTCCTGACACGCATGACAGCCAATATTGATTCTTGACATGGATGGAAATTATTATTATCATAATTATGATTACTATTATTATTATTGCAATTATCATTAGTACTAGTAGTAGCATAGACCTTGTAAAACATGCATATACTTCATGAAAGTGTAGTTACAAAAACATTGGCCTACACATTCTATTAGTTGACTTCAATTCACCATGTCATCTTAAAGGTTAGGCAAAGGGTTGTCTTCAAAATAGCTCAGAGGAAGATTAAATAATAATAATCCAAAAAAGAAAATCAGTTAACAGAATATATTCAAACAAAATGCTAGAAAATTATATTTTGTCAAGTTTTAATTTACACCTCGCATAACTGTTTTGGACAGTGAAAGTAAATACATTTAAACATCCAAAAAGTTAAGAAAACAGCTATGATGTGTCAATAATCACTGAAGACAACAGATGAAGTCAAAAAACTTTTGTTTTGACCATTTTTGCAGCAGGAATCGCAAGTTAGAAACCCAGCCTTGTTTCTACAACAACACAGAAAAGACTGTCTACCTAACAGGAGGGAAAACTAAAGGTAAACTCCTCCAATGAATCTTGCTAACAAACAGCCTTGTCTCTGCTGTCCGTAGACCAGTGATTAACCTTGTGTGATGAATGCGGGCTGGGTCAGACTTGAGGGCAATGGTAAACTGAGGGGCTGGATTTGGGCTGGAGTGGGGGGTTGGGAACGCTGCAATACCCTTGGAACTCAGGTGCAACTTCAAGCTTGCTAAAGCAACTCTTGGAGCAGAAAAGCAAACAGCATGAGGGACTGGAGGAGAGAAAAAAAAGAGAAATACTTTGCACCAGTCAGATTAAAATATAACATTTCCACTAGCGCAGTGTTTGTTTTTAACAGAGTACAGAGGTATAATTTTTACGTATTTAGTGCTTGTTCTTGGATGGCTGACATGACCCTGGAGCGTGTTCCCAGAGAGGTCTGTGATAATCAGTGAATGGGAGTGTTTCATCTGGCGTCCAAAAACAAGACATTATTCAGTCTGAGCTATATAAAAAAAGAGTACCGTCATTGATAAAAAAGGAAAATGACAACGATGCTTCGAAAAGTAGTAAAGCTGGTTAACAACAACAAAGGAGACTCATTGATGGAAATTGATGAGCTTTGTCTGTAATGGTCTCTGCTAGTCTCACTGACGCAAACTGATGAGCTTTGTCTGTAATGGTCTCTGCTAGTCTCATTGATGCAAATTGATGAACTTTGCTTGTGATGTACTTGGCTAATTTTGGTTGTATATGGACCAGATGCTGATGCGCTGGTCTTTGGAGCCTGCTGCCATCAGTCTCTTTGTGGGGTCAGCATGGTCAGAGAAGGTCACACTTAGCATCATGTCCGTGTGGCACTTGAGCACAGCGAGGGGTTTCAGCCTCTTCCAGCCAAACACACGGATCCGGTGGTCCCAGCCGGCAGCGGCCAGGATCTTACCGTCCCCACGGACCTGCAGCTGAGAGATGCCGGGGTTGAGCAGCTCCACGGACTCCTGCTGCTGTAGAGAGATGGGAATGTAAAGAGTCAGACTCAAAGTTGGATTTACATCAACACACACACACACACACACACACACACACACACACACACACACACAGAGTCCATGGTGGTTAGACATGCAAATCCTCTCAGGCATCAACATCCACCAAAGAGGAAGAAAATGATAACATTTCATAAATACAAGAATATATCTTTTAATAAGTTGTCAAAGCAGAAAATGTCTCAGTGCAGGATAGGAAAATCACTTTATCATTTTCTACAGGACAGAACCGACTCAATTCGCCTATCAAGGACAAGATTTCTGACAGCCCACAACACATTAATCCAAGAATTACACACTGATTATTAGCGCTGAATTATGATCAGAAGTAACACTACTGATATATAAGTTTGAAAACCATGTTTCTCTGGGAAAAAAAGCTTCTTAGCCGTCACCTACACATCAGTGAGTCTGTTGATTGAGGCCTAAATGAAGGACTAAATAGCTGTTGAACCTGGCAGAGGAAACTCGCGCTCGGCCCCAGAGACTCAATCATCAGGCCTAAAACATTTAGGCACGAGTGGGACGAGCTAGCGTTTCTCGGGCGACTATTTGGTTTGGAGTTAAAACGCGGTAATGGGCTGGCTGAGTTACCTTTGTCACTTTGCGTGTGCGCGTGAGAGAAAGCATGTGTGTGTGTGTATTTGCGCGTGTGTGTGTGTGTGTGTGTGTGAGAGAGAAAGAGACTGTTCTGCTGAAAATCTTTGTTTGCAGAGCCCGTGTTGCTCTAAGCGCTCCTGATGAATTACATTTGCATTGAAAGGTCCGGTCAACAGAATAGGGGACCCAATAAATACACAGTTGTAACGCTTGCCTGCTAAAGATTACTGCTCTCTGGCCTTTTGCAGTGATCTACAGAGTCCTGGAGAGCACATCCATCTCCCTAATGGACAACATTGTGACGTATTATAAAGTATTACTGAGAGATCATTATCTATGGCCATACTCCTGTGGACATTCCACAGATGGGTCCTCAAGAATTACAAGTGCCCTTACGTGTATGTGTGTGAATGTGTGTGTGTGTGTGTGTGTCTGAGTGGAGTCCTTGAAAGAGTGTGTACTGTATGTGTGTGCACGAAGTGACTTAAAAAGTGTGTTTGTGTGTGTGTGTGTGTCTGCACTGGAAGCATCTGGTATGATGCAGAAATCAAACTGGACAGCGTAAAATCGACTTCATAGGCTGTGTCCTGCGAGACTAATGGCTGTTCGCAGGGGAAGACATTGAAGAATTTGTCCGCGTGCTCCTGTTCCGGACTGGAAAATCAGAGACATTTGCCGCTGCATGTGGAAGATATAAGCCAGGTATTCCCGAGCCCAGGCGGATAGAAGAATGTGTCGGTCGAAAGGCCCAGCACAAATGCAAGTTTAATTAAGAGAAAGGACCTGATGCCAGAGCAGGCAGGAATGATTCCTGCGCCATGATGCTGAGGAGTGAAGCGAAACGGGGAGAGTACAGAAAACAGCCTAATGTTTTCCTCAAGCACGACTTGAGTGACAGTGAGTGCGTGAGTGTGTGTGAGTGTGTGTGTGTGTGTGAGTGTGTGTGTGAGTGAGTGTGTGTGAGTGGGAGTGTGTGTGTATGTGTGTGTGTCTGTGTCTTCTCTTTGAGAGAGCAGCGTTGTTGCAGAACTGGGATGAGGAGAGAAAGATGAATCACTCAGCAAAGGAGCTGGTATGCTGGAAGCGAACGCCATCTGCTTTGCATTACGCAGCTGATAATGATAGGTTAATGTGTCTATTTTTGTTTGTTTTGCTTCCCTGAGTTTTGTGTCAGGGAAATGCATTAATTTCATTAAGGGTCTGCTCTTAAGCGATAAAAAACCAGTCCACCGTTGTTTACTTTGCGAGTGTTCCTCAAGTTGGAGTGCCGGCCAAAACTTTCTCCCTGTCGCTTCTGGAGGAGGATGTGGATGGTGGGGGTGGGGGTGGGTGGAGGTGAAGGGGGGTCAGGAGACTCGGGGAGGACGACCTGGCCTGCTGCTTTCTAGAACATTCTCAGGGAGACACTTCCTCGGGCCGTCGGCATCATTAGCCGCCGCTCCGTCATTAATAAAAGCGCGCGGGGCTCCCTCGTGGGAAACTCCACGCTCCGATCGCTCGCCTCGCCGACAATTAAGCTCCAGTCATCGTGCAGATCGCTCTTCGAGGGCTCCATCTGTCATTCTCCCTCTGTTTTAGTACTCCGACGGCGCCCCCGGGAAGAATGCACCGCCGCGAGGCCCCCTCGCGCTGTCGTCCGGCCAACACGGCCTCTCGGCGGTCCCGACTCGCTCTCGCTGTCTGCTGCCCCGAGCTGGAGCTTCGCAGCTGGGAACCTACGCAGTTCCCTGGGTTAGGCCTCAGGCCTCTCACTGGAGCCAATACAAACGGAGACAGAGAGAGAGAGAGAGAGAGAGAGAGAGAGAGAGAGAGAGAGAGAGAGAGACGGAGAGAGAAAGAGAAACGGAGAGAGAGAAACGTTCTTTTCCTGGCAGGCAAGACGAGGCCGGCCCGAGTGGCGGTGCGTTCAAAGGCAGGGAAGGAGGGAAGAAGGGAGGGAGGGAGGGAAGAAGGGAGGGAGGGAGGGAGGGAGAGCGATCGACTGGCAGGGTCTTCGCGTCAACGTAACGCAGCGTGCTCCGGCCGGGACCTGGCACGGAGGGCTGACTTCACACCGCCCCACTGAAAAGACCAATCATCACTTGTCCGCTCCAGCTTGTACGGACTGCGAGAAAGGAGCAAGAGGTGTCTCCCCGTCTCCCTGCCTCCTCCTCTCCTGTTGGGGTTTCTGACACCACACCCCGCTCTACCCCACCCTCCTGACTTGCACCCCAGCACTGAGATTACAGGCTTTTGTCACCTGGGCTGTCAAAATGCAGACATATGTATGTGTGTGTGTGTGTGTGTGTGTGTGTGTGTGTGTGTGTGTGTGTGTGTGTGAGTGAGAAAGAGAAGGTGCACTGCACATGTCAGAAAGAATAGAAACAACATAGAAATGGCCAATAAGGAAACAGTGAAAACTTTCAATCCCAACATCCTGAGACATTTCTGCGGGACAATCGGAATGAGGAGCGGTGGTGGAGTGGGTGGAGGTTGGAGTGAATTTTCAACATCGTTAATTTATTCTTTCTATTTCACTTATTTTTTTGCTAATCGTCTTCACTCCACTCCATTTTCATTCCACATTATCCGTCCAGCGGGGCGCTCTGACCCTCTGCTCGGCCGCGCTGACTGAGCGAGCATTCCTGCAGCGCCGCCGACACTGAGCAGGTACGTACGGCCCCCGCCAGGCCTGGCGGATGGACAGACAGATGGACGAATGCGGGGACATTTCATAGCGTGAGCTGGAATGCCTGAGGGATGAGGGGCGGAGAGGCGGGGGAGATCCACCTGCGGGGAGCTGTCAGCGTAGCCTCAGACGGCGCTCGCTAGCAGCCATGCTTGATTTATCCTGCTAATCTCCCCCCAGCCTGCTCTCCCACTCCCCCTCTCCCTGCCAGCCCCTCAGTTCCTCTCTCTCTCTCTCTCTCTCTCTCTCTCTCTCTCTCTCTCTCTCTCTCTCTCTCTCTCTCTCTCTCTCTCTCTCTCTCTCTCTCTCTCTCTCTCTCTCTCTCTCTCTCTCTCTCTCTCTCTCTCTCTCTCTCTCTCTCCCTCTCCCTCTCTCTCTCTCTCTCTCTCCCCCTCTCTCCCTCTCTCCCTCTCTCCCCCTCTCCCCCTCTCTCTCTCTCCCTCTCCCTCTCCCTCTCCCTCTCTCGATCTTGCTCTATCTTTCTCTTGCTCTCTCTCTTTCACCCTGTGTCTGACAAAAAATTACACCCAGTGAACCCTAGTTAGCGCTATTTTAAACATTATCGGTAAACATTTTACCGGTACATGAACAGATTAAAAACGTACACAAACACAATCATTCTCATACACGAAGCACATCCAATCATTCTTGCTCTGGTATGCTTTGGGGGTAACTGCAGTTTACTACAGTTAACTAAATACAAACAGAAAGATTTTGAGGGGATACATTTGGAGTGAGAATACAGACAAGATAACAAAGATGAAAAAAGAAATAACAAGAAAGAAATAGAAGGAAAGAAAAAATCTACAAAGAAAGAGACAGAAGCAATGACAAAGCGAGAAATGTGTATGCGAGTGTGTGTGTCCGTGTGTGTGAATGAGTGGGGAAGGAACAGGGGTGTGCGTGTGTGGGGGGGGTTGATGTGAGCTCTGGGGCCTCTGCCACTTCCAGCTCCTCAGCCTTTATTGTCGGCCCCTGCTGCGAGAGTGCTGTTCCTCTGGCTGCAGATGTGCCTGCTGTTTGCTTAGCAGCCTCGGAGATGGGCTGCTTTTATGAGCTCTCATGGGCAGAGCGTCCACGGCAACGGCAACAGCAGCGCGCAGCCAGCAGCAGCAGCAGCCGTCACCCTCAGCGTCACTGAATGCCCCTGCTTCTACCAAGACCACACACACACGCTCGCACGCACGCACGCACACGCACACACACTTGTACTTGTAAGCACACACACACACACACACACACACACACATGCGGCTGTGGGAAGAGCAGGGGGTGGCTGTCTGGGCGTCACACTGCACTGCACGCTGGGATAATTTAAAACCCCCTGCTGGCTCCTTCTCCGGCTGCTTTCCCACCTCCATCTTCGTCCGACACACACACACATTAAATCAATTCTGCATGCGCAAAATAAACTAAACAAACCCGCGTTGCCTCGTCTTTTTCACAATATTGAATACAGAAAAAAAAAAAAGATATTTTTCCAGTAACATGGCAGACATACTTCCTTGCTAAAAAGGGACTGAGGAGAGTCGGGGGGGGGGGTTCGAGGAGGTTTGCGAATATTTCTAATTCATCCGTTCATTTGTAGAAGGCACTGGAAAGAATAATACCCGAGGCCTGAGCACAGGAGCAGTATATCAGGCTCCCCCTGAATCCCGGCTCTGTGTGAGACGCGGCCACAACAGAAACTGACACAACATACGGCTCTCAATGAGGCGCCCCCCTTCAGATGCGCCTGGCCGTTACGCAACGTGATGGACGGCCCCGGCTGCAGGCTGCAGGGTACATTTGTTTCTTGTTGCTTTTTTCAAAGTGTTCTTTGATTATTCTGAAACTGTGAGTGTTGTGATGTTCCGAGAGAGACAGTGAGACAGAGAGACAGACAGAAAGAAAAAAAGAGAGAGAGAGAGAGAGCGAGAGAGAGAGAGAAAGAGAGAGAGAGAGAGGATGGTGGGAACGCTGTACCAGTGTTCTGGAAAATGGGAATGTGTGGGCGGCCTGGGACCAGAGCCCGTTGTGACGACCAAGCCAGGCTGGGTCATGCCCCCCACCCCCCTCCTTTGTGTGGTATGCCTGGGGTGCAGGGGGGGTGTAAGTAGTGCCTTATGAATAGGAAACTGGGGTACAATGTTCACCACAGGGCTCATATCCACAAAGTGGACACAGTAGTGGGTAAGGGGCTGGAGTGCCAATACATGGCGGGGATACACTACTCATTCCCAGCTTGCTAGCTTGAGAGTACTTGAGACATGTTATCTGGGACTTATCTGTCCTCTGAGAGAGCCACCCTGGACCACCCTGCAGCGAGGCCTGTCCCCTGTCACAAGCTGTCCATAAACCACAGCTGACTTGTTCAGTGTGGGTTTCTACCTGAAGGGTAGAGGTCTATTAATATGGCCAGTCAGTTTATCGATAGAAGCTCAACAGTAGACTGTCGAGACAGTCACATGGACCTTTTCCACATAGCTCAGTCTTCTCAATGCGCTGCCTTCACAGTTAAAAACCAAGTGGTGGTGGTGTTGTGGGTGCCGACGCAGGCAGGCAGCTGTTGCCACCACAGGCCCATGACCCAATCCCAGTCCCAGCATGCCAAACCGAGCACAGCCACTGAACTCACGTCTCATTTAATAGATACTCAACATCATCCCAGCTCTCAGAGCTTGTTCTACACCAAATATGTCAATGTGCTACATACCCCACACTCCCTGGCTGAAAAGAGGTGTATCTCTCTCTCTCTCTCTCTTTCTGGTGGTTATTGAACTTCCCCCTTCAGTGATAAGCGCTATATAAATGCAATATGTTGCTGTTGTTGCTGTTGTTGGTTGGCGTGAGGCCTTCCCTTACCTGTAGGTTCTGTTGGCCGTCCAGCGCCCAGGAGCGGATGGTGTTCTCGGCAGAGCCCGACACGCCACGCTGCCGGCCGGGGTCAACGTCCAGGCACATGACGGGCTCCGGGTGGGCGCTCAGGCTGCTGAGGGGACGCCCCTGGGTCACGTCCCACAGCAGGACCGAGCCGTCCTCGTAACCCGCCACCAGCAGAGGACCCTCGCCGGCATCTGGCTGCCCAGAGAAGAAGACGAGAGGGAACAGGAGGTAAGGAACAAGGGATGAGAAATGAAAGAATAGAGGAAAGAAAATAACACGTGAAAATAACAAAACATGTGGAAGGGATACAGAACACAGAGAGCACAGAAAAACAAGTGAGTAAGAACAGAGAGCAGGAAAGGAGACCGAGAAAGAGAAAAACGAGGGAGCAAGAGAGATAAAGGAAGAGACAAGGACACAGAGGAGGACCACAGAAGCCACAGAGCAGAGGTTATCACAGAGACTGAATGACAGAATCAGGGGGGATGGAGAGAGAGAGAGAGAGAGAGGGAGAGGGAAAGAGAGAGAGAGAGAAGTGGCAGAGGAAGGGGTTATCTGAGACAGAGCGCAGCGCCACACTCTGTGCTCCATTAATCAGCCTCTCCCGCTGGCAGCCTATTACAGCGCTCGTCACTTTACTCCTCATCTGTACGGCTCACGCCGTCGCCTCCACTCCCACTGCACCCTCTCTCTCGCTCACATACACACACACACACACACACACACAAAGAGTTGTATCCCAACACATGGAGCCATGCACTCATCTAAACCCTACATGTATCAAAGGAACACAGACACACACACACACACACACAACAATGCACAAAACCTCAACACATATCCCCACATAGGCAAACAGATCAACTGAACACACAAAGAAAACATGAAGGGGTCACCCTCCTTGTGTGTGTGTACATGAAAAGAGACAGGCTCAGCACAGACAAATTAAACAGGGCCACTGTGCACACAGTTGTTTCTGTACAAACACAAGCCCGAGCGCGCACACACACACACACACACACACACACACACACGTTCGCCCAGACCCAAAGCAGCTCTATTGTGCAAACAGAGTTTTGGAGCGTTCGCCTCAATATTGTCTCATAAACATGGCAGACATCGGCACAGTCACTGAGGTCCTAAAACACAGCGGTGGCACCATGGTGGCACCAGGCACTGAAGGCCCATACACAAACAAATATCAAATATACATAAAACCACACACACACACACACAATCTCTTATAACACACATAAACAATAACACACACCATCCAAACTTTTACACCCACCCACCACATGCCAACAGATACCCTCATGGTGGCACCAGCCACTCAAGGGTCATACACAAACAAATATACATAAAACCACACAGAGTCACACACACACACAGACACACACACACACACAGACACACAGACACACACACACACACACACACACACACACACACACACACACACACACACACACACACACACACACACAGACACACAGACACACACACACACACACACACACACACACACACACACAAACTCAATGACCTTACATGCTCCTGGCTAATGCTACAGTGTGTGTTTACCGCTGAGACACTCGCCTGGCGAGCGCAAGGAGGGAAAGCCCTGCGCTGGGAAGCCCAGGTAGCGGCGGCGGCCTCATAAATCACATTAGCAGGTAAAGCCCGAACACGAAGGTGAGCTGATAAAAAACCCAAAAGTGTGCACGCGAGGCGTCATATATCAGCACGGCGCTGCAGGGGCCCTCCGCTCTGGCAAGGGAGAAGATTTACAGTGCTCACCCCTCCTCTCCTCTCCCTCCCCTCATCCCCCTCTCCACTCCTTCCCTCCTCTCTCCTCTCTGTCCTGCAGGCTATACACTCACTCATGGGATGCCTGTGGGCCCTAGGACACCACACTATGCTATGGCTTCAGACAGAAGCTTGTCTCCTTAAGATAAACTTTCACCTCTAGAAGTGAGATGGAGGAGGAACTATGACATGTTGAGAGAGGGGGGGGGGGGGGTGATTTGGTTTGCAGGCTGCGGAAACAGGCCTGGCTACCAGAACCAACGGTCGTAAAAAAAGGAATACAGTAGCTTCTCCCCAAAGCGGAGAGAGCTTGTGATCTTGCATGATCCGCTTTTCACTGCGGCATGCGGGGCCAAGTGAACGCTCTTTACAAATCGTCTGCCCTGCAGCCAGTGAGCACGCCCAGCGGAAGGGAGGGAAAAAAATTCTTTCCTGATTTGTAAGGGGCGAGCGAAGGGAGAAGGGCCCTCCCCCTTTTTCCCACCACCATTTTTCCCCCACCTGCTTCTCCCAGCCTCACTCTAAACCCCCCCCCCCCACACACACACACACACACACCCCGAGCGTGACGCTTCTTTAACAAATTATACACAGAATCATACTCTGACACATCCATGCACAACCGCGCCAGCGACACAGACCGTACAGGAAAAACAAATAAAAACACTGGCGAATCAAACCGTGCGGCCTCATAGACAGTTGTTAAGCATTACCGTCTGGTGACCTCAGGCCCCTGCACTTCAGCTAAGTGTAGGAGCGCCCTGATTGATGATGTCACGGGTCAAAGGTCGCGGAACCCTGGGTAGACGCGTTATTCATTATATCCTCCATGAGCTCTTCTATAGGAGTGCGCTTCACTGGACTAAGGGGGCTCGCGCCTCAGAAACAGATTCATCATTCGCACAGCTAGGCAAGGGGCAACCACTGGACCCGTCGGCCCCACACGGAGTAGAGTACTGGATTGTCGTGAGATCACGGACAGCACCGCCGACCCAGATCTCGGCCTCCACAGCTCTGGCTCAGCGGAGAGGGGGACTGGGAGATTTTCAGGGGTCTTCCCACCCCATCCCCCAGCCCCCAACTCAGACCTGCGTAGGCCTGGGTGTCTTGGTCTGAGGCTGCCTGGGCATGTCAGTGTGGTGGTGGTGGTGGGGGGGGCTGGGGCAGGAACTGAGGGCCTCACCACATGCCAGGGGGGCCATGAGCGATGCCTGAGATTCGTGACTGCCAGGAGGATGCTGCTCCCGCAGTATACATGCACACACGCACACGCACACATACACACACACACACGTCCCTGGGTGACAGCTTTCAGGGCACACCACGGCCCAGCTGTGCAGAACTGGGACCACTGTCCGAGGGACCCGTGTCAGACGGGAAATGCTGTGAGCGGCGAAAGAAAGAGAGAGAGGGAAAGAGAGAGAGAGAGAGTGAGTTCTGGGCAACACATAAGGAACCAATCCCGAGCAGAGCTGCGATGATGTCATGGCCGGCGGGCGATGAGATGAGAGTGATGGATATCTGTATAGGAACATTTCCTTCTCGCCGCCAGCCTCTGTTCATGTTAAAAGCCTTAAAAGCACGTCGTCCATCACGGCCGGCCCTAAGCCCACGACTCCCAGCAACACATGGAGACGGCTCCTCCACTCGCCGCTTGGCCTATCAGCCAATCGCACAGCAGAGCTCCCCTACCTTCCAGAGAGCGCTCCACATTCTTAGCTTTGGTTGGGGGGGATCGGGGGAGAGGTTGGAGCGATGAAGGGAAAGAAAAAGAATGAAAGAATGAGAGAGAGTGGAACGTAGTGTCGTGTGGAAAAAAAAGAGAAGAGACAAAAGTGAAAGAAAGCGTTACTTAATATGGCATTTAATCCTTTCCAAAAAGTCGAGGGCCGAACGCTTGAAGCTTTTCAATAAATCTGTTCGCAGATCTCTGTCGACATGACAAAAGATTCTGGCTCAAAGTCACTGAGGCATAAAGAGGGTGGGAAGAGAGAGAGAGAGAGAGAGAGACAGAAAGTGAAGGAGAGAGAGAATAAGAGAGTGAGAGAGAGGCACTGGTGGGTGGGCTGGGGCCAATATTTCAGTGTCTTCTCCTCTTTCTGCACTTCCTCTCCCCTGCTGAGCGCGAGGCTGGGCAAGCAGCAGGCCTCACCAGCGGGGATCGTGTCGATAACCAGGGAACTGTCTCGTGATTGATTGACACCGCGAGCAGAGCCGGGGGGTGGAGGGGGGGTGTGCTAGGCTGCGGGCCGCGAGGGCAGTTTCGACGCCAACAGAGGCACGCTTAACAAATTTAACGCCTTCACAGGCATGCCGGGCTACCTTGACACACACACACACACACACACACACACACACACACACACACACACACACACACACGACATACTGGGTGGGTGAGATTCTGCGGCTTTCTGCATTTTTACTGTGTGGCAGCTAGCTAGGCCGCATTTTGACAGTTATAGATCGCTCTGGTCGCTCCATAAAAGGATCCAGTTTGAAGTGATTTAGTAGCACCTGGGCCCCTTGCTTTGATGTTGGAGGCTGCCTGTTGAGCTTGTCATTAATATTGCAATGGTATTAATTGCTCTGCTGGCAATCATCATTGAAACCACCGATGTCTCTACAAAGCACCCTAAAGAAAAGATTAGGTGCAGGGGCACATTTTACGAACAAACAAACAGTGTAACAAAACCAGTCTTGCCGTTTCTGTGTTACTGACACCACAAACCGCCCACAGCCCTTACCAACGCCACCACCTTTGATGCCTGTTGCCCTCGAAGCTCCTACACGAACCCACCCTGTTGTTAAATGACCAGGATTCATTTCAGTTTAACAAGGGGGAAAATAACCACGACCTAAAAATGATATTAATTAACCGTGAAAATAATTACAGGCCTTGTTCGCCTAGCAGCATGGGGAGGTTCGGAGAGGGGTGCTGAGGAAATCAAGCCTTTGACAGTGTTTACAAAACACCGGGGTGGGCTCTTGGATGCCATCCCCAGGCTTCGGGCTGATAAATGGTCTACCAAGCGTGCTAATTACAGACCTCGACCCGACAACGACAACGAATTGACGAAAGCGTTAGTAGGGGAGAGAAAAAAAAGAATAACCCCCCCTAACAGGTCATAAATCCGCCACCTCCTCACCCTGGACTGCTCTAACATGTATATAGGGCTACACAGGTAGGTGCAGCAACCTGTCAAACGACTCATAAGAGGACTAATAACAACTGCAATGTTTGAGAAGGGAGTCGCGCAGTGTTGTTTCTTCCTATGCCAAACAGTGGAGGAACCTGGGGTTTGTCTGATCGTGAGAGATAGCTAGTGCGATGAAAGGTCACTGCAGGCCTCGGAATTGTGCTGTGTGAGGTGGGCTGGCAAGAAATAAGACAGCGCTGCTGTTCCCTTACCTGCCATATCTTCAGGCACATGACCATGCCCAGCTTCTTGTCAGGTTTCAGAGAGCAAACTGGCACATTGCTCGGTAACTCCATGACCTTCACCTGCAGCAGAAGTCAAAGATATATTAATAAGGAAGCTAACACAAAAGCTTGACAGGTCTGTGGTTATCATTTTGCATGATAAATGCTATGATTGGAATTTTAAGATGACATCCTTCATTCAAAGTTCTATCTACATTTGTAGTGATGGATAATGCTTCAAAAGGAAAAAATAGAAAAATACTCAATGATGGTGCAAGACAAGTACACACACAAAAAAACAAAAAACAGAAAACAACCTGGTGCTTCAGATCATTCTGTAACTCATGATCATCCATAATTAAGCAAACAAGCAAACACGACAAAGCCTCAGAACAAATATAAACTGCCATCACAGACCACTTCCCTCATACACAAACACCAGTGCCGATCCAAAAACACAGGTGCAGACAGTTACAGTAGAGTCGTCTTTGAATAAGAGAGAAACCCTCGGCCAATCTTCTGGGCACCATTTCCAAAAGCTCTTGCGTTGCATTTTTATTTTGATTCATCAAGTCCTGACTTGATTCGCCCGATTTGATTTCGAGCCTGATCTTACACAATACAACCAGCTCATAAAACACAATTGGGAGCATAAAAGTTTTTCCTGTGACAAGCACTTAATAATGCCCGAGGGCCAGATTGACAAGGAGAAAGTCTATAATCAATCCAGGTTAAATAAACACACTGCCCTACTTCCTGAAGACGCTGGCAAAGCCTCCAATCAAATACACACAGGTACCATAAAGCCCACAAGGCACAGAGGCTGACAAACAATCTGAGGTCTCCCACTGGTTGATTGCGAGCCCCACTGATGATCGAGATAGATCCTCATTAAGCCGTGCATATACGGGGCCTCGTCTAGGAGGCAATTCATATTTTAGCAGGGTGCCACATCTGCACCGCATGTTTATCGGTGGTGTTCGAAGCAAACAAAGCTGGCATTGAGTCCCTGAAGCACCAACGGTCTGCCTTTCTTATACATGAACACTATAGCTGCTCATAAATAACGCAACGTTGGCCATTCCTTTTTTGGGGTTGCATGTTGGAGGGGCACTTCACTTAGGGGCAACACAGAGGGAGGGAACATTAAAATGGAGGACCAGCTTGTCACTGAGGCCATGATGAGGATGAGGGTGTTTGGGAAAGTGGAAATTGATGAGGCGGTACAGTCGCTGCCTCTGGGTCCCCCCTATCCTCGTTTCCTGTTCAGCGTTTGATGGACATTAGTCAGTGACAGTCAGTTTCTGTGCTCTTGACGAAAGAGCTATTTGTGCTTTTTTCATTGAAATTTCATTTTAAATATGTTTAAAAAGGCATATTCACAGCCAAAAGTCAGAGAGGCTTATTCACAGCCACCATACATGCTAAATGTATATTTTAAGTTGATACATTAATAAATCTCTTTTTTCTTTTTTTTGACAGGACAGTGGAGAGAGAGATGGGGTGGGATTTGAAAATGACCCGGGTCAGCCTCGAACCCAGGTCCCCGTGGGCACTTGGACCCACATGTGTGTAGCCATTTGCGCCACAGTGCCCCCCAATGCACTAATGAATCTTTAAGGTGCTCAGAGCAGATGACTAAAATGTTTTTTTTTTTAAAACATCACAGGTTCCTAAAAGGACTATTGGTATATGGTTCACTTAAAAGTTGAGGTTTCTTTTAATATAAAAGCCATAAAGACCTTATTCATGTAGGTATAACGTAATGTTAAAAGCGTATTATGTGTAAAATGGGTCCTACACAAAACCCTTTGCTGGAATCAGACTAGCAAACATCAGGTTTGTTAAACAACAGTGTGCATGAGCATCAGGCTTTGTGAAAGCCTTGTTCATTTATTATTACCATAATCCTCGCGTATGAATTAGACAAGCCTGTGCAAGAGAAGTAAAAGAAGTCTTTTCTGATGAGTAGATTTATTCTACCGAAAGAAAGTAAGTTGTTCAAAATGGAGCGCTTTGAAGTGTGCCCACTGGTGCCATCTTCCGTTGGAATGTTTCAGGTGACACGACAGCACCTGTCGTTCCTGTCGTGCCATTGGCTGGGTGCCCTCCTCAGACTTGGCCGACATATTGCAATAACAAATAAAAAAAAATGACTGGGCTGAAAAGTCAAATGTGAATAACAAGTTAACAAGTCCTTTTTCAGTCAACTAAACTACTTGATTTCGGAGAACAAGCTATTTGCTCAAATCTGTCTTGAAAACCCAGGACAAGATCAGGCCTTTTCCTCAGTGATGGCTACAGACAGGATAAATACAAAAGGCTATTAAAATTGGCTTCAGTCTTCATGGAAATATTTCTGTTAAAGGCACAGCCCCCAATTCTTGTGAAATGTTATTTAAGCTCATCAGTGAATCAAATTACTCCCCTCTTTTTGTGCTCCTGCTTCTGATTGGTTGGAATAGTGAATTGCACAGTCCAAAGGATATACCCACAGCTGTGGTTACCAGCAGCACTAAGCCTCCGGCCTTGGGCCTAAGGCCCGAACCACAGTAATGGGTATATCCTTTACCAACTCCACCCTCACTTATGCCATAATCCTTAAGTAAGTAAATGACTGCATAGGTACAGGCTGCAGAGGGGTGAAGGCTGAGGAACAGGTGGCAATTGGATCTGTAACCTTCCACCAGAAGATTATGTTTTTTTGACCCATGCTCATTTTTTGTTGTTGATTGGTTTGTTTGTTGGCAGGATTATGCAATGTGTAGCATGGGCCAAGAAGAACCCATACATTTTGGAAAGCCAAACCATATTTGTACAGGTGCCCAGTGAATGCAGCAAGGATAAAAACATAATCTTCTTGGCGGAGGTAATTATAAGAAAAGTGAAAACACTTATCACATATTTTTGTTGTCTGCAAAATGTAAAAATACTTTTACGTGTATCGATATAATGATTTTTTAAAGCTAGTTGATCAAAATCCAGTTAGGCCACTTAGTCTCAAAGTCACATTAATATTTGATTGATATTTCACTAACAATGGCCACCATACCCATGGTCAGGAACAGGTATAAATTCCGTTCTTACAAAATATTTAAAAACACTGACCATTACCTTCAAAGTAAAACATTTTGGGAAAAATTCCACTGATTGCAAAGACTATGCATGTTTTTGTTCAATTATTGTTTATTGAACAATGCTCATTGATTTCAATAAAGCTAATATGTAACAATCACTTCATCTGAGGATTTCTAATAGTAAGCTCCAAAGGTTTTTATCATGGAGCCCATCAGGGTATGAAGCAACACCCTTATTTCGAGGGTGGCTGTGGTTCAGAGCCTCAGGTGTGTGGGAGCTGAATTGGCTGGGTGGAGATGGAGAAACCGCCATGGCGTGACTGAAGGCTCACGGCACCCAGACACCCTGTACTCTGGCCTGCCTGCCTCCCCGCTTGCCTGTCTCTCTGTGTCTGTCTCTCTCTGTGCTGGGTCAACCTGAGCTGGGTCGAGTGACCAGCCCGGCACTTTCATGTGGGGCAGAGCCAGAGCGAGGCGGTGTAACACAAATCTGGAGGGCAGCGAAGGCACCCGAGGGGGGTGTGGAGGTGTGTGAGTGCTGGCGCTTGGCTCTCTTCTCCGCTTCACTGGGCATGGGATGGGGATGACCAATCAGCCGCGGAGCCTCTTAATCTCACCTCCACCCCCCTCGCCTCACCTTTCCTCCCTGGCCACTACAGAGAAGAGACACTTCATTCTCTCTCAGCAGACTGGCTGACACCACCAGCTTAGACAGTCAGATCCCAAAAGGTAATGAGGACTCCACCATGTCTGCCTTCTGCATTAAATTAAATTTCTCATAATGAGAGAGATGACAGGCATCACCAAACATTTATCTTCTCAATATGTCCAGAAGTGTAGGCCAAGGGCAATGCCATGCCCTCCCTCACATAATCTTTTATTTATTTAACTGCGATGAACATTATACTTCTCTTCTACTAACTGCACAACACACTTCTGTGCATAACTACTGCACACCTGCAAGCTGCCATCTACTGAATAAGGATAATTGTTTAAGGAATTCATTGTTGAATTTACGTGCATAAATTTCATTGGATTTTGCAAATAAATGTAAAAGTATCTTTTCGTTCACATGCTACTGAATTGGAATTTCTGTATTAAATATTGTCATTTGACTAAACATTCTCTCTTGTCATTATTGTAAAACCATAAAATACTACAGAACAGACCTGTTCTATTATTCTTGAATCTCTGCCTGTGCCGACAGCAGAGAAATCCAGAATGTTTTATGGACAGCGATTATAGCTTCAGTCATTCGCAGGTGTGCAAGACTTTTTTTGAGGGCACGGGCCTACAGACTGCTACAGCACACACACATCATTATTACCATCAGTCATGATGGGCATGAGCCGTCCGCTTCCTCCTGCTTACCTCCTCCATCTGCTCCGAGGCGTATGCCAGCAGACTGCTGCTGGGCCCCCTGCTCAGCAGAGAACACTGGCAGAAGCCCACACTGCCCGTGTAGAGGGAGTCGCAGACCTCACCGCCACGGCCTTCAGATAGCGGCCACAGGCACACGCGCATGTCCCTGCCCTGGCTTCACATGCACGAACACACGCACGAACACACGCACGAACACACACACACACACACACACACACACACACACACACACACATACACTCGTAAACTTAACAGACAGAGCGTTGACATACATGTGTAATGTACAAAGACTGTAAAACCAGGCCCACATGTATATTCCTGTCCTGATTTCCAAGACATACACTATCGGTCAAAAGTTTGGAGTCACTTAGAAATTTCCATTCCATTCCATTATAGACAGAATACCAGCTGAGATCAGTTGCATTGTTTTTTAATCAGGGCAGCAGTTTTTAGATTACATTATGTGCTTACATAATTGCAAAAGTGTTCTCGACTGTTGTAGAAAGAAACTGCTGATCTTTAATGCAATATCTACAATTTTAAAAGACTAACTGAGAAAACATTGGAGAACCCTTTTGCAATTATGTAAGCACATAATGTAATCTGAAAACTGCTGCCCTGATTAAAAAAACAATGCAACTGATCTCAGCTGGTATTCTGTTTATAATGGAGTGGAATGGAAATTTCGAAGTGACCCCAAACTTTTGACCGGTAGTGTACATTGCAACCCTTAAAACATACACACGTACACTTACACAACCACAATCATACGCAGTGTATTTCAATTACTTTTGTACCTTATTTGATGGATAATAATGAGTTTTCCTTGGAAATATGTAATTCTATGGGTGATTTCAAACTTTTGGACAGAGGTGCAAGTCATTTACAAAGACTGTAAACCAGGCAACCGTACACATTCCAAACCTGACTTCAAAACAGATGCACTCTAATTTGTGACTGACTGCTGTTTGTTTTTTTCCCCTCATCTGCCAGATAGTTTTCTCCCTCTTCTACCATTAGGCAAGCAAGTGGAGCGAGACTGATGAAGCCTTATTGAGTTTCCCTGATGAAGAGTTTTCCTTACCTGAGGACAGTTTCTCTGCTCAGAGTGTTCACCCAGATGACGGAGGAGCCCCCGTGGCCTTCTAGAACTTTCTCAGGCCTTCTTGTGTTCAGGTTCCATATGTGCACAGCCCCTTTTGTTGAGCTATGGACAAAATAAACAACTAGTGAGCAGTAAACTGTTATTAGGATCGCTATGTCCAACATATGTCTACACAGCACAGGTTGTGATAGGGTTAGAGTCTGGAAACGAGCATTTGAGGAGAGCACGTCACTTGTTGTTTTGATTTTTCCCTGCCAATCATCCAACAATGGGGAACGATGGAGGTGATGACAGAGAGAACTCATTTGAAATGTTGTAATGATATCATGGCTTTCATTGAGAGGGCGAGAAAGGACGCGCCACATTTGGATAATTGAGGCGGCAGAACCCTTTGGCAGTATTTTTGTTTAAAACCCATGTGTGCAAGTATATGCTTTGGATCCCTTTGCATCATTTGTCTAGAAAAGTCAGAGGCTGCTTCTATTCGGCGAATTGCAGTAATAGCTCATTTGCTCATTTGAAATGCATCTCACCAGCCAGCTAGCCAACCAAACCCACCACTCACCCGGAGAACAGAAGAGGGGGGTCCGGCCTGTTGCAGCTGAAGTAGAGGGTGTTCACAGCGGCCCCCACCCCCCTCAGGATGTACTGGGGGTCCGGCGGAGGTCTGGCCATCATGTACGCACCCACTGACGACCCCACCCAAATGTCATGTGCTCAGCCTGAGAGCAAAAAAAAAAAAAAAAAAAAGAATTTGTCACAGGTGGGTTACAAAACTCCCTCTGGCACTGAACTGTTAGCATGCGTTAGCAGATTAATGACGGAACAGAAAATGATAGTGTAAGGTCAAGTTGAGTCTGGGTCCATTTTCTTCATCAGTCTCAATCTTATAGATTATAATCTTTTTGGAGTTGCTTTGGCTTTGGCCATTAAGAGCAATTTGGCCTAATGTATCCAATTTTAAAAAGTATAAAAAAAGAACAAAACTAATCCTCTCAGCATTTGACCTGAGACATGGCGTTTGTGTTTACGGTGTGGATTCCTGCACATAGCCTTCATTAGCATCTCAGCCCATAGCGAGGACTGAAGGCAGGCTAACGAGCTGGCTAATCAAGCGCTGTTACCAGCCTTCCACATTCATCTTCATCTGTCGTAATAAAAACAACCTGAACAGACAGTCATTTTTCTCCACCCTCTAAAATCCTTGAACACTCGCTCCCCACGAATCATTTCACCACATTTAAACATGACTACCTTAACATCTGGGGATTCGCTGTATGTCATATAAATAAGGCCTTTGGGCCATGGAGAGAATTACTTTTTTATTTTTCCTTCCATACGATAAGACCTCTTACTCAATAAGGCACAAATCACAACGGCAGACAGCTTAATTACTGTAAACACAACAGGTTTCACCCTTTTATACATATATTAAAAAAAAATGTCATCAAGGGCAGGTTTTTCACAAGGCAGAAGCGCATAACTTTTTTTATGTGTTGGCTGTAGACAGGGCTGTACTGGAAATAGAGCCAACCACAAATATGCAGGAGGAAATTATGTGTCAATGTCAAATTACATAGTTGTTGACTTTCAGTCTTGATATGGCATACAACAGAACACCCTCACACACACACACACACGCACACTCAGACAGAGACAGAGACAGACAGACACACACAACATAGGCTAAACAATCACCAAAAAGGAAAGTAGGTTATGTTGTCCCTGAGTTTTTGTGCCAATGGCCGTGTCTTTCCAAATTTTACAAGCACTGTAAATCTGCTGACAGAGATAGCCAATGAAGACTATCAATCTCCTCCTTGTACCATCTTCCTAACGATGACTCCAGGCCCTTCAGGTGAAACCCAAGCCTGTGGTATTTTGGAATGGACCCAGTTTGGAGGGTTAGTGGTTAAATTGTCCATGTTAATCCGTCAAGCAAAGACGGTTCCCCGCTGCCCTACCTGCCTAATTAAGAGACTGGAACCGTGCTGCCCTCTCAGTCTGACCCCTCACAAAGAGCACAGTCACGCTGTGTCCTCTCTCCCGCTCTCCGTCCACCCCATTATAGCGGCAGTCACTGTCACAAAAGCCCCCAGGGCCAAATGAATGGCTGTCCAACCTCCAGCAGCCGTGACCATCAGATCCCAATCAGGCGGCCCAGAGACAGGCGACCAGAGTAAACGGGCAGTTAAAAAACGGCTTGAGTTACAGTCCCTAATCAATGGAGGGCCTTAAAGACAGAGAGAAAACAATCACAACTGCTTTACATGATCAATAAACAGGTGGACCTTTCAAGCAGCTTCAAAATGATCAATAAAGAGTCAGGTTCTTAAAGGCAATCAAAATGGTTTCAAATGAATGACAAGCAGTTGGTAGTAGTAATTAAGATCTCTAACTGTTCATTAACAACCACTTTCCAGTCCCCATATAGGGCAATGAAGGACACTAAATCAGTGCAAATAGTTTTACTCAAGGAAATTTCAATGAAATTTCTCCCTCAGCAGCAATGATCGTAACTGCATCGCTAACAACTAAAATAGCAAGCTGCCATGACAACATTGCTACACAATACCATTGCTCTTACTATTTCATACCAGTTTTGGACATCATGGGAGGCTTTTTTCTTCACTAACGACAGTTTTTGGATTTTAAAAATTCCCTAACCATTGTAGGTTAAAACACCACACAGGTAGCTTATGTGGTTACACCCTTAAACTGGCAAAACTTTATTATAACACAACACTTCTCACTCACCTCCTGTCGATCCGACACAAAGAGAAATAGGGGATTATAATGAACACGAAGGGGAGAGGGCACCATTCACAAGGGTGGAGGTGTCTGCACATAACACTGTAATCATGCATGCACACCTCTTCTAGCATCCCACAAGTCTCTAGGAGCTGTCTTCCTCACACAAACACAAACACTGAGCCAAAACAACAATGCGCCTAAAGAGACAAACAAAACAAGCCGGAGACACACTGTCGATCACACGCTCTGAGCAGACCCTGCCATTGTCCTACGCCGTGCCAAAGATGCGGCAAAACAAACAGCCTGAGTAAATACCAGAGGCTTGTCAAGTAACAGTGATCATCTGCTTGACAACACACAAGTGATTCACTTAAGCCTGGAGTGTATGCAGTAATTGTCATTTGGTGGGATGCCTTAGCAATGCTAAAAATGTTTAGCCCCTCCTAAAATGTAAGACAATGAGGCACACACGTCCGATGCAAGAACGGTGAAAATGACTTTTGAAAATGATCTTTTCAAAACAAATAACATCTGAATTAATTAGAACAGTTATATGCTCGTTCAGTGAATACAACGTTAAATGTCAGAGCTCCCTCATATCTGTGATGTGATGGGGTAAGCATGACTCAGTGAATCTCATAATTTCAGCCACTGCATGACAAGTCATCACATGGGCCGCAAGACAAGTCAAGAAGAGGGAATGAGAGAAAAGGGTACAGAGAGAGAGAGAGAAAAAGAGGGGAAGAGAGAGAAGATTGAGGTTTCTACTCCCTCTGTAATAGATAAGACAGCTCTGGTAATCTGACTCTAAGTCTTTGGATAAAGCCAGTTTGTCTCGTCTCGGCCCGTCTGTCAACACCTCCTTGGTAATTAGGCCTAATTATGAGAGGGAGAGTTCGCTTCCCCTTCATGTTATTAAATAAGGGCCAGCCTCACTGGCCAGGTATCTTTCAACAGCGGCAAGGGGCTGGCGACCTTCAGATCAAACGAAGCCACTATCTGTGCCCCATGGTTTGCTGCTTATATGAGACGGGGATTGAGGAGACCGGTCATTTTAATGTGGGCTTCAAAGATTGGGAATAGGCCGTCCGCATTCCTTCGCTGGCTTGGCGGAGCTGGTATCGTGTAATAGGCAGCTACCCACCTGAGCCGTGAGGCCGCCTCTGCCCCGGGCCCGCGCCTCCTCCCTCCTCCCTCTCTCATTTTTTGCCATTCATAAATAAGCCCAAGACACAGAGATCACAGGGAGGTGGCCATAGAAACCACAGACTGTGCCTCATCCTTTGTGGAGCCGCTGCATAATATAGCACAACGGCATCAGAGAAATACCTTTCCCTGATTTGTGCATGGGAAAGAAAAAAATGACACAATGCATCTGTTCATAGCGGAATAATAATACAAGCTTATAGTCTATTCAATAGACTCACAGACTCACACAGAATTTCTTTTGAACAAGCTTGCTAAAGGGCCGGCCCTTAGGTTACTCCTCTGTGCCATGCAACCATATTTAAGCGATTAAGTCATTCTTCTGACTTTATCGAAACATTCTTATCTTGTTTTGGCCTTTGCTTCTCTCCATTCAAACGGAGCCTTTCCACCTCACTGGGGGCAACACAGCGTACATCATTAGTCTGCCTTTTTTGTTTTCCGTCTTCAAACTATTCTGGTGAGCAGGGCACCCCCAATCCAGCCACCCAGCAGGCTTTAGATTCGCTTACAGAGGAAAGAGAAGTGCTGAATGGAAAAGGTGCTCCATTATATAAAAAAAAAGGCCAGTTAAATAAACAACGTAGGAAGTGCACAGGACTCCCACCCTTTATTGTGCAGTCAAACACGGGTAAGGGGGGAGGGGGTGAGGTGGTTGGCAATCTAGGCTGGAAAAACACTCCTGTGGAAGATATAGAGGGTGAAGTCAGACCCAAGTGCACCAACACCCACTGTCACTCACACTGTCAGAGGGGGGAAGAGGCTGTATTGTTCCTGTCAATGGCGTGAATGCTGAGTTCGGCCGCCAAAGATAAGGGCTGAATGCAGAGCGTCTGTCAGAGAAGTTCACTGATGGAGCACTTTGTCACTTCAACCCTGATCTAGCTGGGGCTTACCGGTGATTACTAACAAAGATCGAGGACCAAAAGGTAGGCCTACCTGTCCCTTATCTGTAAGCATCAACGCCAGTTTCCTTCCTTGGTGCTTTACCTAAACACCTGAAGGAGGAGGCTAGACTATTTGACAGCCCGAGGCAGGCTACCCTTGGTACCACGACAATTATGACACATTAAATAATGCGGAGAACATGAAATGTAATGCAATGCATGGAGCAAACCCTAATCGTATTGATCGTGACGTAGACCACTGCTGACGCCACTTTTCTGCATTACGTTTATCTTCTAAAAACAAATGTTAACTGAGATGGGCTAAGCATTTTGCAAACATAAAAGGTCTTCTGGGGAAACTACTTAATCGCGATCGCACTAGAAGTAAACACTACAGAAATGTAGGCTACTGGACTCCACACAACTTCTTTCAAAACATTCTTTCGGTAACGTTAAGTGTATCCCACTACAGGGAACACAAACACAGAGACAAAAACACAGGCTTTGACAAGAAGAGGAATAAGCACAAATATTTGCCAATTGTGACTTTACATAATCAAACTACAGACGGACCTTTCAGTAGCTAATATAACACAGCATAAGCTGGAAACTATACCTGAATGGAAGACCCGTGGAGAAAAACATGCGCCGTTGAACTTGAAAGACCCGAGAGTTTGTAGGGCTGCCCATAGCGGTGCCTGATTTTTTTTCAGGTTCACTCACACACACGGAGCAGCCTATGGAGTAATCTGAGTACCCAGAAGTTCGCATCATGCTGAAGGAGCAGCTCAAGATTTCTTGGATGAAACCTTAGAGAGAGTTGCGCATTTTGACTGTCTAACGACCCATTACGAAAAAGAAATAGGCTATAGGGATTAATTTTAGTCTAGCCTAGGACAAAATGTTGTAGCAATCTTAGCCTATGAGCAGGCTGGTATAGATGGGTAGGCTAGGCCTATTATTGGAATATTACAGTATTTTTGGACATAGAAGTAGCCTATTATAAGACTGTACTGTACGAACACTAGGGGACACGGATATTATATAGGGGTATTAAAACATCACAGAAATAGACTAGGCCTACTATAGAACAAGGCCTAGGCTATAGAAATCAGGCCTAATATAAAGGAAAAAATAACATTAGGCCTATAGACTATAGTTCTTTAAAAAAAAAAAAAAAAAAAAAAACTATAGTAATACGCTAAATCAGTATTAGGCTACTATAGTTCTTTTCATTAGGTACTATAGGCCTAAGCGTTATTTTTCCTTTTGTGCTTCAAAAATATATTTAACTCTCTAAACATCCTTACAGGCTAATACAAACCTACTGCACACAGACGATCGTTCATTTCCCCCCTTAGCCTAATAGAGAACGGAGAGGGGGGAAAGAAAGGTCTAATCCACAACGCACACAGTGTTCTTTCATAAAGCAGGAGAAACCTTTATTTGTCCATTCCTATCATAGAAAAGGGGAGGTTCAGGCTCGACTGAGCGCAGGCAAAAAGATTAGATGAAACCAGAGCATTTTAAACCTCTTTGGGGGCCCTGGATTAAGCTGGGTGATGGCTACTGAGTGCCTTATCCTAGTAGTCCTAAAATGAAACAATAAAGCATACAATTCCACAGGTGTTTGTTAAAATACATGGGAATTTGGCATGAAGACATCTTGGTTTGACATGGGCATCTGGGCTTTTAAAGACTTAAAACTCAAAATAACCCCTTTGTGCCTCATAGTAATTTAGCAGTACAATGTAGCATTGACCTAATCTAATCAATTTTTTTCCCTATCAGACCAGTGATGAGATGGGTTTGCAGGTGGGTGATGGCATCCGGGTAAGTCAATTATGGCAAATGGACTTGGTGGGATCGTGAGCCCTCAGCAGGGGGTGTGAAAAATTGTCTTCAGTGCCGGCCTGGTCAGGTGCCATCCCCAGTGCCCTCATGAATTATTGGTAGCCTCTCAGCTTACCCACGTTGAAGCACAATGCCAGGCTGAGACAACTATGGTCTCCCAGGGTCTGGGAGGGGTGGAGAAGGGGACAGACGCCATTGTGCCCCCTCAGACTGGAGTACGCGAGAAGGAAACGCCAGCGCTCCAACACTCTCCCCCAGCACGGGGACACTCTGCTCACCTTACAGCTCATCACTAAATTGGGAAGGTGCTTAGCTAAGTAGCAAAAGTCTGACTGTTACCTGAGTGATCAGAGACTGTCCAGGGAAGGTAACAGATCTTGGGTCTTAATAAAGAAATAAGATGCATTACTGTGAACAGCTGATCAAAGTGGTGTTTGAATGCATATAATGTTGTTGTTTTTTTTTAATTTTATTTTTTTAAAGTCGTCAATGTTCAGTAAAATAAATCTGTTAAGGTCATTTTTGAATAATGTTAAGTGTTGTGTCCACTGTAATATGTTAAATTAGAGTTTAGAAGTAGCCTATTTATGGATATCCAGATGCAGTAATGAACATCAGTGTGTTTAATGGGCACTCACACAAGACATACACACTCACTTCTAGTGTTTAAATGTCAAGTAAAGCTACACTTTAGTCCAGTGCCAAAGCTGTTCCAAGACAATTGTGAAATGTTTCAAGTGTGCACTTCGTTCTGTCTGCCAACACTGCGAGCAAATCCTTGCACACCACTATTTATCCTTAGCAAGTCAACTTTAAAGTGTTAAGAAGGCATTTCAAGGTTGTGGGTGAATCCGATGAAAATTGTTTTTCATGGCCAAATGTGTGCACTCAACAGCATTAGAATGAGGCTTGGACCCTTCTGTCATAGCACCGGCAAAGCAAATCTCAGCAGCACAGCACAAGTCAGCACAGATCAGCTCCACCAACAACATCTGTGTTAGCAGCAGCAGGTGCGAGTAGAGACATCACCATGGCACAGACAGTGACACCAGCACAAAAATGTACAGGCACACTCAACAGGCACGTTTGGCAAGAGCCCCAGGTTCAAATAATGGGGGGGGGGGGGCATTTCAAGTCTAAGAATGTACATGCGTATGGAAAGGGTGAGAGGCCTGTGTTGAAATTTGGAGCATTCAGGTACAGTATCTCCGCGCTTGTTTTTCTTGGGAGGCTTTAAGATAGGGTCGTGGTGAGAGCGGAGTGAACTCAGAGAAGGTGTGGATGGACTGTTGGATCGGGCTGGTGTGGTGTGAGGGGGAGAGGATAGTCGCGCCATTCCTTGGGAAGAGTTCCTCCCAGGAGCTGTGCGTCAGAAGAACTACCTCTTATCAGGTCTTCTTTGAAACACTCTTGCACTTTTCATGCAGTCAAGATCACATATGGACAAAGTCAAGGACAATTGTTCGCCATACTCACATGCAGGATATGTGGGAACCTGACAGTATCTGAAATGTCATGTTTTCTTTCTTGATACATACACATTTGTCTCAGTGCAGTGGTCGTCCTTTGCTTTGAGCTCTACCACATAATGATCACCCATCCAACATGGGCCTGAATTGTCATGCATACGACATAAAGAGCTGGGGCCATGATAATTACCGCATGTAGTGCTGTACAAACATTGCTGTGTGTGCATAGAACGGTTCTTGAGTTCTTGACCCTGCCATTTTGGTTCTACATGCTTAAAATGGTATCAAGGAGGAGCAGCATTGAGACGTTTAAGTGAAGGCTAGTGTTTTAGTGTTCCATTTCAAACTCTATATATCACTGATACTTGGCGAGGCGTCCCTTCCTGTGATCTCTGTGAGAGCAGACAGCCACAACAAAGACATAAATCACCATCCAATGAGCAGCTACAAACAAGACAAGCAGGTTGCGAGTCTGATTTGAATCTAAGAAAGCATATGTTTGGACACATAGACATGCACACAAATGCGCACACAAACTCACACTGCGTGACGTTTTTCTTCCTTTGAATTTACTCCAACACATACAGTGCTTGGTACTGGCTCACTAAACAGGAAACATTAATCACTCTCAACACGCACAACGGAGTCCGTCCTAACATGCAGTCTCTCAGCTTCATGAAAGAGCCCCCCCAATAGCATGCAGTCTGAAACGTGAAAAAAAGGGCCTAGCCAAAGAGGTGAATCTGTAGTGGTGTTGGCTTCCAAGGCCTCTGGTCTTTGTTAAACATTTAGGAACAATAGAGGAAATAGAGCATGCTGGATTAACACCTTGTCTACATGAGAAAGCAGTGTGCTTTTCCTCAGCATTTTCAAAAGATAGGATGAGGTTTATGATTGTGTCAAAAAAAAGATTATTTCAGCACATTTCAATGTTGTCAGTGTAAGATGATTATCATCATCAAGATTATGACCCTTGCCTTTACTTTGCATGTTGAGAATCCTTTGTTTTGTACATAGGGATCTGTTTTAAAGGGTTTTGGTTTAGTGGTTGGTTAGTGTTACTAAAATAATACTAAACTAAAGTAAAATAATAACAAACCTTTGCTAACAACAATTAATAAAAACAACCCAAAACAAAATAGGACAAAACATCAACTATATCAAATGAATTTGCATAGACTTGATCTTCTTAAGAAATGTTTTGTTGGTGTCTTGCTTAACCCAAAACACCCGCTAAGGTATTGAGTCTTTATGGTCTGGTTAATCATGGCTAATGTAATAAGGAAGAACTTAGCGTCCTGTGTGGCCTTGTCTGACAGCATGATTTGTGTCACTATATAAATAGCTCTTTGTGTCTGGGCATCCAAGGTGAGACTTGAGGATAAGACTCTGTTTTCATTTCTGCCAGTCTAAAGAAGGAGCCCTGTGAGTTATTACGCAGAAAGGTGTGTGGCATTTGAAATGGCAATAAGATGGTCCTTTTTTTGGAGGGAGAGGCCATTACCTCTAAATTGAGTAGTACACATTAAACAGCTTTATAAAACAAACTCCGCTTTTACTTCCGAAGAGTCACTGCATCCTCATTGACAGCATGTCAACAGATAAGCACAGCAACCATCCAGCACTGTGTTTTATGAGCTCATCATTATGCTACAACGATACTTAAAGCAAGGCCATCACATTTAACATCCTCTCTCTTGGCTGTAGCTCAATGCTTTCAGAAGTTCAGCCTAGACAGCCAATCCTCACAACCAGGAGTCCTCCTCCAGTGGCCTGCTGATTTTCTCACAGAAGCCCAGCTCTATAAGATAATGGCCCGTGCAGACCATATGCCTTGAATTACAGGTCCAGTATCTCCTCTTATCTGTCGCTGATAAGCCCACTTCCCACTCTTTGACCCTGCGATCATTTTAGGCCTCAAGAGTCCAAGGGCCAGACCCCATTGGTCATTAGTCAAATTCTCAAACTCAAATTCTGAGCTTGCACCAAGGACTTGTCAGCAGTTTTCCCAAATGCATGACAGTGATGCAGTCACTTCCATGGATGAAATCAAATGGATATTAGCACATGTAACAATGGCCATACTGCACAGTCGTATCAAACAGCGAAGTATAGCTTCAACCCCTCCTGTCTGCATCACCACAGTGTGCATTAAAAAACATTAGATCACCGTTATGCAATGCAATACGACTGAAGCTGTAATATGCAAACACACAACGATATAAGATTCAAACTTTCTGTCTACATTACTACAGCGTGCATTGAAATCTTGTGGCTGACAGCTCACACTAATGCAAAGCAAACATTAAAAAGACTGAAACTGGTTGGATAACATGCAAATGTTCAATATTACAATGACGTAACAAGAAATAGCAGGACTCTTCAATAGCAAGAGCACTGCTGGTTCAGCGACCACAAAACACCAGACTGTTTGAGTCAAACCGTCTTGCTTCATTGGTTAACCAGCCTCCACTCACCACCCACACCTCCTCCTCCCTGGTGTTCCTCCCCAGGACCCCACCCTTCCCAGGCCCGGCAGAGGCCCTGCAGGCATCTCACCGTGACAGTTCTGAAGAAGTCGCTCAGGGCCCGGCAGCCGCACCATAATTGGCCCCTATTCATTTCGCCGAGCTAATCCTCGACTGGTCTCGTCCTTTTTTCTCTTTCTTTTTTTTTTTTGCTGTTGCGAGCATCACTTCTCCCTCTTTCTCTTTTTGCAAATGTTTACACAAGACACTGAAGGCAGATATGTGTTACTCCTCCCTGAGCTTTTTGGACACAAACGCCGGGTCTGTGTAACCAAGCGTGCGTCTCATCTTGCCCCTGCGTTTCTGGGAGGCCTGGCAGACTGAAGCCACAATGGCGCTGTAAATATAGGCCTTGAGCCGGACTGTCAGTTTTCAATGGGCTGGGATTAGGCCACGGAATATCGCTAGAACGCACCTTGACATGTTGACATGTTCTGCTAAGTGCATTTCAAGGTGGATTTAGCCACATTTGTTCCATTTTAGGGCAGAGACGAAGAATAAGACGAAGAGAAAGAGAGAGAGAGAGAGAGAGAGAGGGAGAGAGAGAGATTGAAGGAAAAAAAGACAGGTCTAAAAGCCTGATGCTGCCAAACAGGTCTGCTCTCTTTGACTTGGTCTGGGAGACTTCACCCCCTTTTGTGCGTGGAACTGAGCTGCAGAGTGGAGTCCAGTGTTTTTAGGGGTGAAGTTGCTTAAAGGGGTTGCTGCGTTTGTGAGAGCCCTGTCCTTAACCAAACAAACAGAGAGGAATTTCGGCCATTGTTGGTGCACGAGCTTGAGTGACAGGTCTGCAATGCAGAGGAGCCCTGTCAGTGGAGACAAGGAGGTCAGTGAGGGCCCACCCCCCCACTGAGCATGCTCTGCTCTGGAGACCTGACCCAACACACACAAGTACGCAAATACACACACCTACACAACACACACACACACACACACACACACACACACACACACATATTTAGTCCTAATTCAGAGTTTCGAGTTGAGCTGTCCAAAACCTGACACATACATAATCAAAGCTTGTCATCACACACAGATGTGTATATTCACACAGACAAAGTTAAATACTGCACAAATATCAACACGCACACATACACAGACACATCAAAATACACTGCTAGCATATTTTATTAATTTAACACTTACACTGTGTACAAAGCTTTATGACAAATACGCTTCTCTATTTACAAAATAAATGAAAGTTGGAGACCAGGTTGACATCAGACTTGCTCTGCCCGGGTTCGGGTTTTCGAGCAAGTCCTCATTAGCTGGCCCCTGGAAAGCTGAACCCTGACCCCACCGGCCGCCGTGTTTACCGGGCTGGGACTGACCCGCCGACGCTCCTGAGCTCTGTCCATAAACACCATTCATCACACACATGCCATATTCAGTAACAATGACAACGCTTGTTTTCCCGACGAGATATTGCTCTTGAGAAGCCCTTAAAGCTCCAAGTCAGTCTGTGGGAGACTGTAAACAGCATCGGACACAGTGACAGAGACAAATAGGTGGTGTGCGTGCATGTGCGTGCGTGTGTGTGTGTGTGTGTATGTGTGTGTGTGTGGTGGAGAGGCGTGGGTCCAGCGCAGAGCGGCCAGAGGGGGGGGGATCCCCCTCATGGCGTGGTAACTGACTGCCATCTCAGATCTCCTGAGGGATCCCTCCTAAGCCCAGGCGCGGATTCATTTACGCTGGGCAAACAAGCCACCATGTTGTGGACTGTGTGTGTGTGTGTGTGTGTGTGTGTGTGTGTGTGTTTGTGTGAGTGAGTGTGCGCATGTGTGAGTGTGCGCGTGTGTATGTGTGTGTGTGTGTGTGCGTGTACGTATGTGTATGTGTGTGTGTGTGTGTGTGTGTGTGTGTGTGTGTGTGTGTGTGTGTGTGTGTGTGTGTGTGTGTGTGTGTGTGTGTGTGTGTGTGTGTGTGTGTGTGTGTGTGTGTGTGAGTGTGCACGTGCATATGTGTATGTGTGTGTGTGCGCGTGCATGTGAGTGTGTGTGTGTGTGTGTGTGAGTGCGGGCCAGTCCCAGGCCATCCCCAGCAGCGTTTAAGTGTTTGTGCGCTTTGCGAGTCCGGCTGATAGAGTCAAGCTGTTGGCGCGGGGCTGGAGGTCAGGGTCTCTCCGTCAGCACCCCGTCCCTGAACAGAGCACACACATCCAGGCATCCCTAGCCACCATCACCCACCCACCCTCCCTCCCCCACCCGCCCCCCGGTCCCCCCGCTCCCTCCGAGCGCTCCCTCTCGCCCTCAGCCCCAGGTACAAATAAACCTGGTAGCCCTCGGCCCTCAACCACCAACCCCGGCCGCAGCCAGAGCTGCTGTCACTCCCCTCGTCAGGCTCATTAATCAGCCTGGGCAGATTAGACTTCAAACAAAAATAAACCCATCCAGGCTCGCCCACCCCGCTCCACTCCACTCGGCTCCCTCCATCCCCAAACTCTCCTAACCCCCCCCAACCCCCCCACACCCATCCAGTCATCCGCTCACTCTCCTCCACCCCAATCCAGCTCCTCAATGCCACATTAAAAGAGATACCGCAAGGCCGCGGTCGGATTTTGGGGTGCCGTTTCAATATCGGGGGGGGGGGGGGGGGGCGCTGGTTCGGCTGTGACGAGGGATAACGAATCCCCGTAGCGAGTGCGGGGACGGACGGACTGTGATGGAGGGATGACAGGCCCGGGGCCCCCGGGAGGCCTCTCAGGGGTGTTGCCCTCTGGGCCAGGGGGCTATCAGCCAGTGTGGATAAACAACTGATAGAGCTTATCTTCTCTGGGAGGGAGAGAAAGAAAGAAAAAGATAAATATAAAAAGAAGTCCGCAGTCCGCATGGTGCAGCGCAGAGCAGTGCACCCGGCCGATTAATCCTGGAAGTATGTGACCCGATCGCTGATTGGGTTTTTGTGGAGACTTCATCAGAGTAATGCGATAATCTGCTGATGGGGGGCGAGAGGTCTGAGGGAGGTGAGAGAAAGGAGGAAGGAAGGAAGGAAGGAAGGAAGAGAGAGCAATATCACCACCTTTAGGCCAACTATGGTACTGCCACTGCCCGCAAAAAAGAAAAAGAAAAGAGAAACCCTCCAACAAAAACATATCAGAAAAAGACCCCAGCGAACTCCATCTTCCCTGGCGGAGGGGATCATGTTGCAGGGGCCTTCTGGCTCTGGGTGCCCTAACACAGAGAGGGCCTGACAGAATGTGTTATTGCAGGGCCCACGTATTCCCCACTGGGTTCGGAAGGGCACAGACCTAAACAAGCTCTCTCTCTCTCTCTTTCTCTCTCTCTCTCTTTCTCTCTCTTTCTCTCTCTGCCCACCCAGCTCCCTGGCCGTGGTCTACCCGTCACTGACTGACAGCAGGGACTCGCCGGGGTGTTTGTCTGTGTCCATGGGAAACGGGGGGCGGTGTCACCGCGGCGACGGCCCTCTCTCTCATCCATCAGTGTCAGGGCGGGTACCGCGTGTCACCTTCAAGACTAATGGGCAGGAAGTACAGCCGGAGAAACAACAATATTTGCAGAATATATTTCTGAGACGCTCGGGCCCTTGCTGCTGTCTACCTCCCTCTCTCTCTCCCTCTCCCTCACTCTCTCGTGTGCGTTCATTTCAACAAACTGTAGCGGCCCCTTAATCCTGATTTATGGCCTTGTTTACGTTGTTGCCACCGCGCTGCCTAGGATTGGTTTGCTTTAACCTGGACAAGTATTTTTCCCCCAAGTAAAAATCTAAGTGCGCAATTAGCGCTCCATAAAATAATCTTAACACACGTTAAAAAAACGCTCGGGAGAGGGTCCACCACCCTACCCGCGTGGTGCACAATGACCGAGTGGTCAGAGTTTGGAGTGGCTCATGGATTGAGTGGCATTTCAGAAAGAGTAGATCTCGAGCACATGACCCGGGAAGATGGCAGGCAGGCTATTCCTTGACAAGTACACGTCCAAAAGAAGTTTTAAAAGGAGAGTGACCTGTGGCTGGGCAGAGGGCTAGCAGAAGTGAACGCTGAGAGACACGACGCTAAGAGGTGTCAACTCCTCTCCCCTGCCTGCGTGTCTAGCAGGCCCCTCTATACTGGATAGGCTCTGGTGCCTGTGTGTGTGTGTGTGTGTGCTCGTGCTGTTCAGAGAGGGGGTGCTTAACCTCAGCAGCCCGTTACCGTGGCGTCCAACCCGGAGCGTTTGGTGACGTTGAGCTTGGTCAGCTCCTCGGCGCAGGTGGGGTGAATGCCCACGGTGTTCACCAGGTGAGTGTAGGTGGCTCCACACCTGCACACACGGAGGGAAGGAGAGAGGGAGAGAAGAAAGGGAAGGAGAGGGAGAGGAGAAGAGAAGAATCAAATGCAGCATTCATCCTCTAATTAAGCCCTTCACCTCCCCTCGCTCTCTCAATCCCTTCTTTATCTATGCAGACGGCCATACTGGATATTAATCTATCCATTCAGCCACCTGCAGTCACATCTGTACCTAATGAGATTTTGAAAATATATATATTTAAAAATTCTCATTTCATTTTCTTTAATTATGTAAGAAAGCCATAGTGTGGGACAACAAGGGAGCCGTTGCTCCTTTAATGTAAAGGGGGATGGGTTCAAACTAAAGGAACAGCTTTGACTCCCAGAGTACATGGAGCTCATGGGTTCTAGTTTTCTGCTGCAGCAAAGACACCACGCATGGTGGACTCACTGGAAGCCCAAGGCAAAGCCCTGGATGACCTCTCCAGCGTTGGGGCCAGTGAAGTGCAGGCCCAGTATGCGCTGGTCTCCTTCACGCAAACACACCGCCTGAGGAGAGAACATTGATAGAGTGAGAGAGAGAGAGAGAGAGAAAGAAAGAATAAGAGAGAGAGACACTCAGTGATTTTTTTACTTTCCCATAATTTATATACAATAGGAATGGTAACACTTTACTTGACAGTATCAACATAAGAGTGGCATGACACTGTCATGAACATCATGACACGTCATGACACATGAACCCTAGCCCTAACCCTAACCTCTAACTCTAACCCTAATCCTAACCTAACTTGTTATGACAAAAACCGAATGTCACTTAATAACAGAAGCATTATGTCATAAATGTTTCTGACTTGTTTATGACACATTCGTGACAGTGTCATGTCACTCTTATATCGATACTGTCAAGTAAAGTGTAACCGTAGGAATATATATACTGTACATAATGTATGACATCATATTGATCCACAATGGTTTAGACTATGAATAAGTTAGAATAAGGTTTAGTCCAGTGGAGTACAAGCTAGATGTGCTGCAGAGTGTGGGGCAGAAAACATAAACAACACTTTATATACTGTAGTACATGTACGTATCGCGTGCACAAAGATATGATTGTATCATTGTTCATGACATGTAGCAAGTGTTGGATCCTGAAGTGGTTTTGAAGGTGTCTAACCTTGATGTAACACTGGCTGGCATCTCGCTCTGCCACAGTGAACTCCAGTGGCTTGTAGAACGCATGGAACACCTGTCCAGAAAGAGAAGCGGAGGTGAGAACCTTACACTGTCCCTGGGCCAACTGCACACATCCGCTGTCTCTTCAGGGAAAACCGCCACATTAGGGCGCATCCGCATCCACATCCGTAACGCTAATGGGTCTGGCTGGAGGGGGACTGCAGGTGTGTTGGAGAGAGCAGTTAGCGCTCAGAGTGGTGTCTGGCCCTGTCAGGTCTACCGCGGCAAACCACAGGAGATGGAGAGAAGGAGAGAGAGAGAGAGAGAGAGAGAGAGAGAGAAAGAAAGAAAGAAAGAAAAGAAAGAAAGAAAGAGGAGAGGAAAGAAGGAAAGAGAAAAATGTAGAGCAAAAATAGATGGAGAGGAAAATGGAAAGAGTGAGTGAAGAAGAGAAAAGAGAAGAGGGAGAGAGAAGGAGAGAGAGCGAGAGAGAGAGAGAGAGAGAGGGAAGCGAGCGTGCCGACACAAGTTGGTGGTGGACGAGCAGCTGTCAGAGCCAATGAGTGGCTGTCTGTGAGCCACAGTGTTTGATGGTGGGGCTGTCTGTCGTCGGGCGTTACACGCCTCAGTCAAACCTCCTGCACGCCCATCAATCCCGGCCGCCAGCCACACCGCACGTCAAACGGGTT
>NW_027468848.1:25446581-25476581 GCF_046254945.1 Alosa pseudoharengus | reverse complement strand
CCGTATTCACAAAGCATTTTATCTTACCACTGAGTACTCCTAAATCGCACTAAAAGATTTTAACTAGGAGTTTTCTCTTAAAAGTTATTCACAAAGCCTCTCAGGCCTAGAAATCTAGACGCACCCTAGCGGTTGCTGCCAGGGCTAGTCTAGCAACTCTCCATTGGCTTGTGAGCTCAAAAAATTAAACTTCTATCAGGCCAATCACATCGTGTATAGAGTCGTTAGGCGGGCTTAACATAATGATGAGTTGCAACGGTTTGGCTTGAATTCCCTGCTACTTGAAAACAAAGAAGATGGATGTTGCTGTTGGCGAACCGTCTGACAAGAGTTAAGCTTTTTTTAAGTTGGAAAGTTTGAACTAGCGAACTAGCTCCGCTGGTGGGAAAACGCATGGGACTCCTAGCGCTGTCCTATTGCGTGCAATGGGAATTTGAAAGACAACCGATTATCCCGCCCCTCGGACTGAGCACTGCGAACGGTGAGTGCCCAGACCCTACATTTTAATGTGGGTCTGGCTCGTCAGGCTATCTCAGGCCTACTCTTAGTAAGGAAAAATGACAACTCCTAAACTAAGAGTGAGTCTTCATTGCTATGGTTGACGTCATTACTCATGCACCATCTTGATCGAAGTGACCACCTTGACTGGGTGATGATTATAATGCGGGAATGCCAAAAACCTCCCCTACAACGATAAGTGACAGGTGACAGGTCTTTGCTGGTGAGAATGCGTGCGCTACACAAGTACCGCGAGGATAGAAGATTATGCTAAATAGCCCAAATGAATAAAGAGTAGCCTAGTAGCATAATGAAATACACTATGGATTGATGCATTACCTTTGCAACATGTTTTACATAATCTTTATGAAGACACGTAGCCTGTTTGTAAATAGGAGAAACAATTTAACAATTTGATTTACAATGAAACGTTACTTTTTGTTTACATGTTGACAATAAATGGTTTTGGTTGTTGTTGGTGGCATTATTGCATCACTTAGTTACAATGCACAATTATTCCTTCTTTTAAGCGGTCACAGACTTAGGTGCTACTTTTAGGTCTAAAATGCCTTGTGAATTACTCCTAAAGGTACGAGTGACACGGCCATTATTTTTAGGAGTTGCTCCTAAATTCACCAGTTGGGAGCTACTTTAGCCTTAATATTCTTTGTGAATACTGGCCCAGAGCACTAATACTCCTAATAAATGAACTAAAAACAAATAAGAATATCAGAATAAACACTATTTTTTAAATTAAAAAAGAAACACTTTCAATACACTCACAACATGCACATTGCTCCATTATGTAGAACGATGGTGGGGAACAGATAAAAGAACTGAAGTGTCTGTGGCTAGTCTAGCAATGAAACATCTTGTGGACATGATAATGAATGTGTGGGAAAGGATGCTAATAACTAATGGACCTCCAAGAGGGAAGACACATATGTGGAGCTAATGGAATCCGCATGGTTTTCCATAAAATAGAAATCCATAGCTACACACACACACACACAGAGTTGGAGAGAAACACACACAGGGCTCACAAAGTTACGGTGGGAAATCTGAGCAATGGTTCATGTGCCATTTTTTTAAGAGGAAATCAGCAAGACTTTGGGACCATCTAGAAATAAATAAACCGTCACTGGAGTGCTGGCTGGCGGATACGTGGGATATTCCACCCCCCACACCACCATTGTCCTGCCCCAAACGGAGTGAAACCAGAGACACGAATGAGAGATGGACTGAGTGAGCGACGCGAGCGGGAGAGCAGACGCGCATCTGTCTCCAATGGCACGAGAAGAGAAGAGAAGAGAAAAGAAAGAGCACAAAAAAGAAAGATGAGGAGAAAAAAACAAAAAACGAGTGAATATGACATGGTCCCCAGTCGGCGGCGGGTGTTTTTCCGCAGGCCTGGCACGGGGCAGGAAGGGCCGCAGGGCGAGAGAACAAAGGAGGGAACGCGGCGACCCGTGGCCCTCGGCACATCCTGGAGCGGGGCGGCTGCGCTGATTTAGCCCTCCCCTGGTGCCTGCGCCGCCCCCCGCTTTATTGCCTTGTTTTCGGGGGCCTGAGTGTCCCCAGTCTGCTGACGCGGCGCTACTCAGTACAGTGTGTGACAGTGAGGAGCAACGGCTGTGAGGTGTGTCGGTGTGTGTGTGTGTGTGTGTGTGTGTGTGTGTTTGTGTGTATGTATGAAAAAGTGAAGGACCTTATAAGCTCAGTGATGTGATACAATTTATGATGCTTTGTCTCAGGGTGTCTGTGAAAGTAGATCTGAGCGCTTCAGAGTGGATAGGTGAAATCTGCCAAATGGTCAAATTGATAAGTGTGAGCAGCGGACGACGCAGAACAGGAAATGGCCCTCATGACTGATTACTCCATTGTACGTGCTAGTCTCATGAGTCTCACTGACCACTTTTGCCTTGGATGAAGATCGTGCACTGTCCACCAGACAATTGAAAAGCACAAAGAATGTATCGTCTATAAAACCTCCCCATTAAAGATCCACTTTAAAACTCAAATATATACAGATCACAAATAAAAATGATTCTTCCTTCCCAAAAGCTACAAACAGCAGCTTGTTGCCCTAAGCAATCAGGAGATTTTGTTTACTTAAAGAAAGACTGCAGTGACTGGTGTTGCTTGTTGACATGTTTCTTGAGACACAACAATGACTGTCCTCTCTCAGACGACTCACCCACAGCCCAGAGTACTGAGTCGAAGGTGTCGGTCTCGTCCTTCTTCGTGAAGGTATTCGTCCAGGTCACCTGGAGACCCCCAGAGGGCAGCTTCTCCACCTTCTTAGGGGCACACTTCCAGGCAAACTTGGTGCCATAGGCCTCCATATAGTCAGTCACCAGTCCGGCCATTTGCTAAAAAAGTGAACAATGACAATAAATCTCCTAAATAAATCTCCTAAACAATAAATGTTTTTTCCCCCGCAATAAGCCAGAGCAACTCTACAAACAGCACTTACATAAGCATGATTTTAAAATTGCGTTACAGACAATTATACACCTACACTGTAGAGTGGAAATTACCAGTGAGACCTTTATTATTATTAATGAAGAAGAAAAATACAGAGTTAGAAAACACAAGTCTGGCCAAGTCGGTCTTCCTGTTATTGCCAGACGGGCTGTTTAGCCTGAGTGTGGTGAGTCACCTCACAAGTGTCTGACACAAGTCAACGTTTCTGACGCTGCTGCAGGCAGTGGCAAACACACACACACACACACACACACAGGTGTAATGTGAGAAGAACACACACACATACACACACACACACAGAGAGATGCATGCACACACACGTCAAAGGACAAACATTTTGTCTGCAAGCAAGATCATTGATAAAACTTGTTAGCAGGTGCTTCCGTGTTATTTTACACTCATGTCCTGATACACAAATCAGTCATTGTGAAATTAAATCATATGTAATAGTACACAATATGTATTAATATATATAACAGTATGATTCCTGTATAGCCCGGTATTAACCGAACACTGACACATCCAAACACTAAGCATCTTCCTCTGTATCCTCTCTATCCACAGTTTCTCAGCAGCAAAATGTAAGTAGAATAGTAATATATAACAAACATCCAAACAGGCAAACTAGTGCTCCAGCAGTCAACTTAGATAAATGGGACATTTCTCATTTCTCTTGTGCTAAACAATCATAATTTCATTGATTCAATTTTTCAGTTCATTTACAAAATTAACTTTGGCAGTCAAAATTACAACATGTTCTGTCAACACTGGCAATTAGAACACCAAGTCATGAACATAATGGCTGCCAAAGAGGCAAGGCTTTCAGTGTCATTAACCACACATAATGTGCAAATCAGTCCAGGCAATTTAGTAGTCCATTCTGCAGGCATTCTAACACCATGAACTGAAATGTATTTCATGACACATTTCATGAACTCACATCCATTATTATAAGAGAAAATGAGCCTACATTTTTACATTACATCTTACTGATACTGTTTTTCTTATTCCGCCATGCCTGGACAGAAATATAATTATCACTCTTATTTTGATACACAAACAAGACCAAACCACAACTGTACATAGCCTGAAATTGATCAGTGTTGACAGTCTTCACACGGAGCTGCACCTCTCCCTGCTCTCTGTGCTAGCTCTGCTCATGTGATGACGCTGAAGTACACACATTCAGATGCTCAGGCACCTGGAAAGGAGATAATAAGCTACACAAGAGAGCAAACGCACAGCCTGCACCCATACCTGGTCAAACCCCCGGAGGGCGATGCTGCGCACCATGATGGTGGTGTCCAGACCGATGCCCGTCAGGAAGCCTGCACACTCCAGGCCCACGTCTGCACCGGCACGAGTTCAGGAGACATACACCACTACACAAACCTCCAACCTCCAAACAAGATGCATCACACATACACAAGTATAGATGTACACACACAGGTCACTTTTTTTCCCCCAGTACTTACCACTAACTGTTTGGTTTTTATATATATATCCACCCAGTCATATCTAATCATATTTATTTTGTTTATGTATCCCATCCCATATTTATCTTTATTCTGTGTTGCTTCCAGTCTTAGAGTTACCAAACAATTTCGGTAATGTAATGCGGTGGTAATGTAATGGTTAAAGAACTGGGCTAGCGTGCAGTAGCCTAAAAGTTTCTCCGGGGACAATGTAATCCCTTGCAATACAATTTTTGGTGGCAGGTTAGGGGGGTGATCACAGTTTTTAACAAATTTGCTATAATATAGTTGACATATGTAAGTCACCATGGACAACAGTGTAAGTGTCTCATATGCCGCATGTCTCTCTACAGCGTGTTATGATGAGATGAAAACAACAGGCACACTCCACCCAAACTGGACTGGCAGAACAGAAGGATACAGCTGGCACCCACCACGAGCCTAAAAAAAGACACCAGAGAGAAAGCAGTTACACTTACACTTAGCGCCATTCCCACATGAACAAGTGAAGTACAGCCTATTCCTTTCAGCACATCACGCCTTCCCCTCCTACACAATAGAGAGCCTATATGTTCTACTTCCCTACGGTGTCTGATACGGTGCCAAATTCAACAGTGAACATACAGGTAGGTGAGCCACAGGGGTGTATTTCTGAGCCCAGAGAGGAACGCTGAAGCGATGAAAGTGGCCAGTTGAGTTCAATTACTCAACAGTGACAAACGCATCCAAGCAGAGAGGAAAAGGGGATGGGGGGGGTTCACCAAGAAAATGACTGAACAAAAAGCTGAAAAAGCTTTCACAGCAAGTCATAGGTGTAATATTTAATAAATGTAAGACTATATATATATATATATATATATATATATAATACATATAGCAACTAGGCAGTTGGTCAAGTTTGCAAGGTTTTGTTTTTTTAAAAGTGGTTGTCTGTACCAGCCTTAGACCAAATCTACTACTGTATGTGTGTGTGCATGTCTGTGTGTTCCTGGTGACTTGCAAGTGTGTCTGCTTGTATGAAATATTGGTGTGCTACTGTGGTTATACATGGACACGTACCACACCCATGTAACATGTTGTTTGCGTGTCCATGTCATATGCTTGTGGATGTGGACACATACACATGAGTCTGTGTCCCAGTCTGTGTGTGTGGCCTAGGTGGAGTGCTTCCATAAATCCATGCCCGGAGGAAAGCTAATTGCTAATGTCAGGAGCTAATCCCCATGGCTGTGGCGCGTTTCCCGGCTCAGGGTCTACTCACGGCCCTGCTGACTGAAGCCCGCATGGAGCTCCAGCTCAACCAGTGACAGCGCTCACACATACACACACACACACACACATACAGCTGTGCTTCAGCTCTTGCCAACACCAAAGGCCTAAGTAGAGAGGGAATTAGGACAAGATCTCTAACATAGCCCTGCACTTTCATCACAGTGTTGTCTCACACACACACACACACACACACACACACACACACACACACACACACCTACATGACATCTCAGAAGAGGCTGCTTGTACTTAGCCAGCACAGTCTGGAAAAGGCCTCTTACGGAGGGGCCTCCAGTACAGAGTGTCTGCGTCTGACAAGCCGACTCCATTGTGGAGGGGAAGGGAGTCATTGTGCCGAGAACAAAAGCTAATCCTGATGGGGAGGAGAGAGAGATGGTTTTGCAATTAAGAGTATCGCTAATGGACTGCAAGTCTGGAACTCCCTGTGCAACACACACACACACACACACGCACACACAAACAGAGACACACACACACATACACACAGACACACGTACATCTGTGTCTCTGCTGGCAACAGTAGTGTGAGACGTCTGGGAAGCCTTGAAGCCCCTGCAGTAGTCTGGAGGCCACAGATGGCATGAGTGGGCGGATGGAGGCAGGGCACTGGAAACAGCACTCTAACCTTGGGCACCAGTACTGGACGCAGTCACCCCATATAATATGACACGACTCTGGCCCACTGGCCGTCATTTACACTTATGCTTTTACTGACAGAGACTGATTCCATGTGCAGCAGATATTGGTATAGTTATTGATCATTTAAAGTTCCCACTGCAAAATTATATTGAGCAATCACACTGATTTACCATCATGGTTGAGATCGTTGATAACCTTCCACAAAAAAAAAAGAAATTAAATGTTTCTTTGAAATAATTTGAAACTGATACAAGTAATCAGCTTTCATCATTGTTTATTCCATGGTTAATGCAAATTAGGCTTCCCTTTTGTCTCTCTATTCAACAGGATATAGATAAAACAAATAAAAATGGTACTGGGATTAAATGAGATTTAAGTCTAGACTCCTAGAAGGCCACTTCAGAATAATCCACTGTTCTTGGGTGCCTTTAGCTGTGTGTTTTGGGTCATTATCCTGTTGTAGGACCTATGACCTATTACTGAGACTGAGCTTTCAGATACTGAGGCTGTCTGTTTCGCTCCAGGATGCCTTCTAGTCTTGAGTTCATATTGTGCCCTGCACAGATTCAAGGCACCCTGGGCCAAATGCAGCAAGCAGCATCAAAACATAACCGTGCCTGCTCCATTTTTCAAAACAGGTATGGTGTTCTTGGTGACACATTAAATGTATCGTCTGTGAACATAGAACTGATGTGAAAAAGCTCGCCAAAAAGCTCCAGTTTCATCTCATCAGTGCTAAGAACATTTCTCCAGATGGATTGTGACTTGACAATAAGCATTTTAGCCCATTCCAGTCTGGCTTTTTAATGTTTTTCTTTCAACAGTGGAGTCCTCCAAGGAGCCCACTGTTGTCCAAAAAGTGACCTATGGTGTGATGTGATCATACGAGGATGTACCTTGACCTTGACCTTGACAGTTTTCTTTGGCTCTTTGTGTTCCAATTTGCACTATCCTTTCTATTCAGTCTGGGGTCAGTTTTTCTCTTGCGGTCACATCCAGCGACCGTGGCTACTTTCCCATGCACCTTAAACTTGTTCAGAATATTATGTGCAATTGTGGTCACTGGAAGATCAAGCTGCTTGGAGATGTTCTGATAGCCTTCACCTTTAACATGTTTGTTTATAAAGTGTGTCTTTCTGATCCCCTAAGGCAACTCTTTCCTTTGATTTCTCTGGTCCATGTTCATTTTGGTGCAGACAATGTTACCAAACTGCAGAGTGACTACTTTTTTCCATTTAAACAGGCTGAATGACTGAATAGATAATCTGAATCAGATACATCTGTAATACAAATTATGGTGAAACAGCTTTAAACATCCCTATAATCCAATAATTTATCAGCTTTTTTAGGGGTATCAAAACAATTCTCTAGGTCATTTTAGAATAGCTTTGTAAAATAAACATCAAATGATCTCTTTTCAAACTTTCTGTGCTTTATTCTATTATATACCAAAAGGCATGCAGCTCTACATGACCAAATTGCTTCGAATTTCATCACTTTTAAGGATTTAGCCACGACTGTAGTCACTTTGAATGGGACACATGAGTCAAAAACAAAACAACACTACCAGCATCTCAGACAGGAGTTCTTTGTAAGTAATTGTGTTTACTGATTGCACAAATAGCAAAGACATATTTCTTGTTGTTGCATTATCATTGTTATGATGGCTCCATGTCAACAACAACACCATGATGGTTGACATGGATGTTGTTGTTGATTGACATGGAGCCATCATAACATTTGCATAACATTTGCATGCTTCACGATCAGCCTCCAGGGCCTGCCCCAGTCACCCTGCCTCTACCTTTGCCCGTTGATGGCATCAACAACAAAAACAACAACCCTGTTCTTTCATTGCAGCTCTAGGCAGGAGACCGGCCTCTAACCAGAACCCTCTTTGGAGGCATAATGGCATCGCCACGGGCAAAGGTAGAGGCAGGGTGACTGGGGCAGGCCCTGGAGGCTGATCGTGAAGCACGAGAGGAATGCAGAGAGCAAACACAAGACTCCCACCCCACTCCGGCAGCCAGCGCAGACGGACAGTGCAGCACGCACACACACACACACACACACACACACACACACACGAGGACGGGCCTCTCTTTATCCACTTAATCTCCCCGCGGCACGACTACGATTTCGGAGCAAGGCCTTGCTCCTCTCAAAGGACTTCATGCAACAAATGCGTACACACATACACAGGCACTCACACACATACACACGCACGCTTACAATTGACATAGAACCTGGGAGTTATAAAAACATGGCCTTGTCATGTCAAAAAGAGGTGAATGAGACCTCAAAGAGGTGAGTGAGCAACTAAAACGCCCTGGTCACACATAGCAACCTTGTTTCACAATAGGGAAACGCGCAGTGGCTGCTTGAGATGGGGATGATTGAGCTTCCCAAGGGCTTACAAACCACCCTCAAAGACACTACAAGGGCAGCTGTATTTGTACAAGTGGCTGAATCATTTTTTGATTCCCCACAGGTGCCTAGTCAAGTCATTGTGCACGTACAGGAGAGATCGGTCATGCGTGAAGGGATTTCAGATTGCTACTGTAGACAGGGTTATACATGTTGGGCTAGTCAGCCAGACTTCCTTCAGTATCTGACAAACGATCAACAACATCAGTTACCGCAAAGAGAAACTTTCCCAATCACATGCAGGGAATTGCGTTTCCATATCCACTCAGCCAACTGAGCCTCTGACTACAGGGCCTCTCTGGGCTGCTCCTAAGGGCCCCTTCTGTAGCTGTTTGGACTGAGACCTGGCTGGACTCAGGCCCTGACTGGACACCGCAGTGAGGACTCTTGATTGGCTGAGTGAGCACACTTCATTGGGCTAATCCCGCATCATGATTAGGCTGCACTGAGTCGATCAGTTGCGATTTCCACTGGGGACTGGGAAGGGAACAGGAGCAGAATTAGGAACCCATTTTCCTACCATTAATGCCGGAATACAAAATCCATACGACAAATGGATTAAATGTCTCAAATGAAAGCATTTCAACAAACAGTTTCATCTTCACACCAGGAGGCCCATGAATGCTGAAGCAATGGGGGCACTAGCTGGGCTGAGCTACTGCCAGCACTGTCTAAATGCATCATAAGTGCATCTCAATAATGCACCAAGAGAGAGCGGTACCAAGAGGCCAGACTAGAGCACTGAACAAGTTCATTTTATTTTAACAGCATGATCTAGGACTTTTCGGCTTTTACAGCCTACAAGGGAACAACTCCCCAACTTCTGAGAACATGCTATACAAGACCCTGCTGGATTCCATTTCATTCACTTGTCACCTACTACTCAAGGACCCAGTATACTTCTGAAAACTCACAATCCTTGACTGCAAATTCCCGTAGACCAAAAGCCCATCTGTCCAGGGCAAGCAGGAGAGTTCTACTTTCATCCCTAGGTACCACGGCGTGGAAACGAATTGGAGTGTATGTAGACTTCTGACAGAAAAACGCAGGGGAGGTTTTTAAAGTAAGTAGACGGTGCTTCGTATTTGAAGAACTACCTTTCATCGTTGCTCACAGACACATTCCTTGAGGTGCTAATAAGGCTTCAGTGTGAACAGATCACCGTCTCTTCACGCCTGCAGGTCCGTCAGGGCCTTAATGACCACCAAAAAGTACCGACGGCTATTCCACAGGCAACCAGCACATGCCTGTCCATCTCATTTTCTCCTTTCTTGCTCTTTTTCTGTCTATCTGTCTTCCATCCATCTCTCTGTCTCTCTCTCTCCCTCTCTCATTTCATCTCATTCAGGTGCGTTCTCCCTCCCTCCGCTCTGGCTGTCATTCGTCGGGACTGTTGGCGGGTCCTATGGGCCAGACGCACGCGAGCCTGCTGACCCCTCTCTCTCTCTCTCTCGCTCACCCCTTCTGTCCTCTCCCTACCCCACCTGCACAGCTGACAGCTCTGCTCCTGACCAGCAGCTTACCCAATCCAGGGAGGGAGGGAGGGAGGGAGAGAGAGAGAGAGAGAGAGAGAGAATCCCAGAACCCACCTCTCAGCACTCTCTCACAGTGGGATTTTAAGACAACCAGATCCAGCTCAAATAAAGACATCCCCAGACTAGTTAGCCACTCTACAAACTAAGAGTTGTAAAAGAACAGCTCTTAAAACTACCCTTACAAAGCTACAGCAGAAAAAAGAACTGATTAAAAGGACATTGTGATAATAGTACAGAAAACTGGGGAAAAATTGAGTTTGAACATATGAAGCTGCACTGCCATCAAGTGGCAAGGACCAAATACAGCATACAGCAATTTCAACCCTAGGATTAGAGATTGAGATTGAACAGGTCATAGCTGGATTAAATCAGTAAGTCTAAGAAGTATGCCACGGCACTTAGGCAAGAATTCACACGATGGACCACACGCCCAGTGGAAAAGGAAAGCAAGTATAAATAAAGATCTTCAGATCTAATTACCTCCACTGTAATCGCTAAAAGGCTTTCAAAAACAGCCTTTTAGCGATTACAGTGGAGGTAATTACAGACCAGTCCAGAAAGAAGCCGATAATGTTTGGCCTCTAAAGGAGTGCCAAATGCTCAATTAGCTAACCCTAACCCGTCTAAACGATCACTACTATATTTTTAGTATACAATTAGAATTAATCTCTTCCGGAGCTCTATTGTGTGTTAACTAAAGGCGGCAAGTACTGCAGTAAATGGTAATCAGATTGGACTTCCTGGACTATTGACAGACAGACAGACAGACAGACAAACAGACAGAACTCACGTCTTTCCAGGTGACTCTTTGAGCCAGAATATATCGTCACTGGTGATCCCATGCTCTATCGCTCCAGGGACCTGAGATGGGGCAGAAAAAAACAACAGCAATTTTGGCTGAGTTCCAGAGTTATCATTTTGTTTTCGATCGAGCCCTTCCAAAAGATGTCCGAGTGACGTCTATGCTCTGTCATCGCGTGGAGGCAGATGGATGGCCGCGGGCGCTCTCAAGGTTACAAGCAAGAGCTCATGATCACATCTTTTACAGACGGGAGGGCTGTGGGATGACACAACGGTAGCCCCTCTGCCAACAGCAGCAATAATGCTCTCCCACTGCTCTGGTTATCGTACAAGGTCAGTTTGCTGTTATAGACAGCGGTAGAGAATGAGTGAGACAGAGAGGGAAAAAAGATAAATAGAGACAGACTCAAAGGGAGACAGGCGAAGAGAGAAAGAAAGAGAGAGAGGATAGGTGGGAGAAAGAAGGACAAACGCACAGACAACAAAGAGGTAAAGGGAGGTGGCCCAAGGACTTACATGTGTGGGGTACTTTGGCCGGCCTCCAGTGGCGATCACAATGTTCCTGGCAGTGAGAGTCGTCTGCAGACAGAGGAGGTATCATTTGAGAGGGTCAGTGAGTTCAGACTCCGGCCTTCACACCGCCGGCCAGCTGCTTAGGTGCTGCTGCTGCACGCTGACAACTTTAGTTGGATGCAATGCAATTGAAAGGGCACGGGGGCAAATTAAAGCCAAGCTGTCTGAGCTTAAATGTGCGATAAATATTTCACCTCTTTGCCTCTGGCGGTTACTCCTTTGACTGTGTGTTCATCCACCAGGCTGCCCTTCATGTTGAGATATTTCACTTTCCTGCCATGCAGAACAAAAGAGGGTGAAATGTCAGGGACCACTGAACGCTTTTAAAGTGATACCGCCAATGTGACTGCCAAAAATCAATTAATGCATTCATCAAAGGCCTGCTGGTCAGGATCCGGACCAATTTTTGGAGTCTCTAATCAAAGGCTTGAAAAGATTCAAATCCACATAAAGTTTACAGAAAGCCTGGTCATGTTTAAATTAATAACAGACATCAGATCCTTAGAAGAAAAAAAAAGTATTCCTCTGATGATGTGGGATGCCAGTGTAAAATCAAATTATATGTAGGTCCAGGTCAGCCGGTATACTGCTTATCAAAAGAGGTTGACTAGAGGCAATAATCAATGGCCTGGCCATAACTAGTTGTAACTGGTTGGCACAGTCCTCCTGACTGTTTTTAACTGTTATTAAAGTATTTTCTCACTTGTCTTGTAGCTGAACTCGATGACCCCAGTTCAGTGATTTCACATGATTCTGCACAGCTGCTGACATTGTGGCCCTGTGACGCAGCAGATTAATGGAGTTAATATATTAACATTACAGATAAGCAACAGTCACACTATCAAAGATTCGTTTACACAACACTTGAGGACAAATACCTATGGCAACACTGCCCTCTCGTGCCAACACTTATGGTTTACACTATAACAACCTTTACACAACACCAATTCCACAACATATCCACTAGATGACAATATTGAGTACCAATGACGACCAAGATAGGAGCTAAATGCCTATAAGAAAAATGCCTTTACTGTCTTATACTGTCTATAAGACAGTAAAGACAAGTTATCAAATGTGTCCGCCATGCATCTCAGTCATAGCCTACCAATCATGCGATGCAGGGCCCGGTATCGTCCAGCCGTATTTCTGCGCATCTTTGAATGCAGTGCCGAAAAGAGCGGCTTGGTGCATCAGTTTCTTGGGTATGCACCCAACATTTACACATGTTCCTCCTAAACCCCATTTAGTACCTGAAGGCATGACATGTATACAGTTTATAGTTCATATTTCCAAATGTTGCTAAGGTATAAGGAATCAACAGCAACGGGAAAAGAAAGGGACGGGGTTTATTTATGCAAACCTTTGGCTGATGGTTCTACATAATCCAAGACAGCAACCTTCTTCCCGAGCTGAGCAGCTGTGGGAGAACCAAGTGTAAGTTACGTCCAAGTGAATAATGTCCTACATCTTGCACAGTTCATAGCGTGGTTGTCTACCGATCTGCTCTGGACTTCGCCAGTTGTACCATACCTTCCTTAGAGCATGCCAGACCTCCGGAGCCTCCACCAATGACCACGACATCATAGTCGAATTTACCTGAAATAACACGAGTTATTTTATGTCTATGAAGAGGTTTTCACATGCTGTCAAAGTTTGGACACTGGAGAAGTAGACTTGCTAGCTTACCTAAGTCACTGTTTACTTAGTTAACTACATAGCTAAATTACCCTTATTGTACAAGTATCGTTAACCTTAATACAGCCGAATCGGCTATCAATATAAGAAAAGCAGGCTAGTTTTATTAACGAGGTAAAAATACACACATACCTGTCAAATTTCTGGTTGATGTATGTAAGCAACCTACGGATTTTAACCGGTGCCTGCCTCTACAGAAGGCTGCCATGTTGTTTTTGACAAAGGACCCCTTTCCTTCAATATGTGTCTAGTACGATGCCTGAAATTTGATATATTTAAAAAAAAATAGTTGTGTCTTAATTATTTGTATGATTAGCATAGTTGTTCTAAATTTGAAAGTATTTTTTAATTTTTTTAAGTATTTAATAGGCCTATTATACATTTACATAATAGCCAATATAGTCCGAAATCTGGAAGGAAAAGTGATATTGGCCATGTTCACCATGGTCAGGAGTGCACGGCGGTTAAAGCAACACCAAAGAGTTTTTTGGTTCCTTAAAATAATGTTTCCAAAATCGTTTCAGTGGTTCATCAACTCGTAACAGGGTGAACGGCACTTCTGCATTCACTTCGAGACCCTCTATCGGCTATAACAGCTGTAGCCTATGCAAGTTTGCCAGATCATGTAGCGCAGTGGTCCCCAAACTACGGCCCGCGGCCCGCCACCTCATTTTGGGTGGCCCCCCAAAACATGTCCGTGGTATATAGCAACCGGCCCGCACGGGAGTACGACATCGTCAAACTATAACCTCCGCAATTTCCCCCATTCATTCTCTATGGCGAGTCTTAACAGTACACATGTAATACTCTTTTTGTCCACTGGTGGTTGTTTTGGCGCTGTTTCGCGTTTGCCATCAAAAACGGAATGAAATGTAGGCCTATCTGCAAACAATGTAAGAGGCCTATGCTGACTGCATCAGTGCTCAAAGTATTCTAAAAGTTTATAAATGAATTGTTAATAACTAACTAACTAACTTATATTCAAGTCATATTTCTGGGACTTTCTGGGATAGTTATTTTTATTTGTTCAAATGTTCATACAATGTTCACAAGTTCAGGTGAGTGAAAGTTAGAATGGTGGTCATTTCAGACCACTTCAGCACTTCATAAAATTCTCATAGTTTGAGAACTTTACATTTTCAGAGTTCAGAGTTCACACATTTTTAATGAAAAAAAACTTTTGGGACTACCTGCTAATACTTTTGGGAATGCAAAAGCCTTTTTATTAGTATTATTTAATTTGAGTTACATTTTACATTGATATGGCATGATGGCAATATAAACACAGCTAACAATGGTATTTAATTGCAATAGCCTATAGATTAAATGTAATGGAATATTCAACTAGACTGCTGTTGTTCACAGCACTAAGCTATTTATGGTTACTGATATACTCCGAGTCTCTGGCCCTCTCTTACAGCCAGGCATAGTAAGCTGGCCCTCGGAAGAAAAAGTTTGGGGACCACTGATGTAGCGGATCTGTAGTTCGATGGAATGAGACATAAGAAACTACACATTTGACTTGCTTCTGATGTCGCAATACACCCCATAGGCTACTTTCATAAAATCATGCAACATACTTGTTGTCCTTGACTTGTTGTCCGTGTCCTTGTCTGTGAACATCGTTATTTGCAAAGCCGGTGCTGGATAAACAAATAACGTGAGTGCGACAGATGAAAAGTGCTTTGGTGTTGCTTTAATTCTAAATATCCCATCCGCAAGTGTGCCCAGTGCTTAGGCCTACACATGTTAAACTATGTAAATGTATTCTTGTTTGGGGGGGGGGCATAGTGATTTGGCATAGTGTCGCCATAGCATAGCCTAAGCCAGGGTTTCCCAAACTTTTCCACGACAGGACCCCCTTGATGTCTTAATAAACCAATCGCCTACTACGGGAAATGTAAAAATACATTAAGCTAATCCTAATAATTATTTTGGCCACAAGCACTTCGTGATGGAGCATAGCCTACAGTGTGTAAACATTGCATTTGGGGCTTTCTATATGAGAGCTATCACTATTATTCCCAGTCATTATCATGGAAAATATAATGTTCAGATATGTGACAAATGATTATAATGGCATTGTATAACAACCCTCATAGTAATAGGTATATTTAAAAAATTTCAAATGTATGTATTTGTTGCTTTTATTTTTCCTTCCAACTTGCCCCCCTGGCACCCCCCACTTTGAAAAGCCACTGGCCTAGGCTACAGTGTGGCTTGACTGACTGCCAGTTAGTTCTGTCTTAGGCAACTTCAACTTCATGGCTATGCATGCATGCATCACATAATTTACATGAAGAAAGGAATAATTGCACAAAACTGTAACCTACTGTACCTGAGGTACTGTAGGCCAGGTTACCTCTGACATCCGATTCAGGCTTGGATGCGGCCTACATTTTCATACTATAGCAAGCTTATTATTTGAGCACATTATGGATAACCAGGCCATTACCATGTTGAATGTTTTCCTTCAGCTGCTATATATTTTTAGTTTTCTAGTTGCCTGTATTTCATGGAGCCAATACGATACAAGTCCAAAGCATTACGCACAGTCTACTAGGTACTAATGTATAGCATTAACACAAACAGTAAAAGTGCTTTATGGTTTAGTAATATTACTAATCCTTAAATGTTAGGGCTCAGGGCAATCCTCTCATATAATTTCTTCCTGCTAATTATTCAGACCCCCTGTCTGATCCTAAATATTAGGCCTACCATGGATTAGTCCACAGGATAATATGCAATGAAATATATAAATATCCTAAATTATTACAAATGAAACATTAAATAAAGCTACACAAGAATTAAAATAAAAGATTAATTCATCATACTAAAAAGATAATGCATTACTCATGCAAATAACAGAGAAATGAACACCAGACAGAACATTCTTTCCAGGCATGATTTATTGAAAACACACCAAATTACTCTACAAACCTGTATTTTCATTGCTTTTTAATTTCCTCTTGGTATTAGTAAAATTAACATAATACATTCTGTCACTGTGGCATTGTTTTCGCTCTCGTAACGCTATAGCAAAGCATTAACAACTTACTCCTCTATTAAATCAAACCCTTTTTTAATGTCTATCTTTTTGAAAGTTTATAATACATTGTAATACAAGGCAAAAACCCACCAAAGTTCTAGACTACACTGAGGACAGAGAGAGTGAATGTGTGAGTGTGAGGGGGGAAGAAGAGGAGGAGGAGGAAGAGGGGAAAGAGAGAGAGACTGAAAGGAAAGAAAGAAGAGGAAGTGCTGACGAGCAGTGACAAAACAGGTAAACAGGACTCAACAAACAGAGCATAGAAAACACATTGTTAATCTTTTTTTTTATCTAACATGGAAAAAAGGTTAAGGCACGTGATCGTAACAAACACATTTGCTACCAAGCTGTACAATTACTTTACTCTGACGCCTTGAATTAGTGATATCTACAAAAGTCCTTCTATTCTGATTTTGCTCTTCTTTCTGGTCTTTGTCATATATTGTATGTCCAGCCCAACACAACTTGTGTTTTTATAAATGTACACTCTGATTAAATGCCTTAAGCAGACTTACTGTATAGATTTTTCTTGCATGTGCTGTAACTGTACTATGTGTTAACAAACCCAAAATCCTTTGGTTGTGTACTGCAGAAAGGCAGCCAGTAATAAAACAGAGAGGAGTTTACCAGTGTATGCACACAGGACTGAAGACCATATAACGTGGGGATAGCACTCGTTTGTTTTTCTTTCAAAATTAAAAAGTTAATACACATACTGTATTTTGTTTCATTAGAAGTCTCTGTTAACACTATGTAGAAAAACAGCAAGCTTTACAAAGTCACATCACAAAGAAAAAAAATGGAACAAAAACGAAACTCAGACTTCAATGCAGGCACATGCCATTTGCCTAGCTGACACATGGATTGAGTTGTCCATAATGCAGAACACCCTATATAGGCTGGGTGTCCATTTGAAGACTGAGGAAGAACCCAAATACAGAGATATTTAGTGACGTGTACTGTTTATCTTTTCACCTCTTGTCCCTTTTTAGCTGATGCTCAGACTTTCTGGTGAACTCGTCTATTGTTCAGTCTCTCTCGTGGGAGAGAATGTTAAACCAAACACAATATTGTCTCTGTTAAGATTCTTCTACTCTTAACATGTTAACCGTTATCTATTACATGGGCTGGACGTTGCCCTGGGTTTGCTTGTTTTTTTTTTTCTGGTGAAGAATGACTATATTCAACCACACCACAAAAAAACCCAGTACTCAGAAAACAGAAATAACAAACATCTTTACATATTTTGTCATGCTTGCATCATTTACGTTAAGATGCACTGACGATATCAAAGCATGTTGTTTGTACTGTGATGGCCTAAGCAAAAGTTTGCGTGACGGCAGTATAATGAGGCTGACACAGCTTGTCCGTTCATCTGTCCACCCTGATCTGTCCCCTTCCCCTTGCATACATCATTCATGAGTGATGGTCAAGTCCGTCCACTGTCTTGGTGAGTTTTGGCAGCCATGTCAATTCAAGAATGGATTCATCCACTTCTTAAACGAAAGTTTAAGATTATTTTTTTTTGAAAATACAAAATATAAATATGTACTCAGCATGACTCTACATGATTGATAAACTTAAGCAACTATTTCATCTGCTTTTTGTTTTTTTTTACAAATATGGTGATGCTTTATCAGAAAGCACTCCCAGAATGAAATGTTATGAATTTTTCACCTGACAATGTATAGACAGTTTAAAGATTGTATTTTTTTTTCTTTTTCATCTTTTCAGATTCCAATATACATTTATAAAACCAACAAAAATATAAAATGCTTTAAAATCTACCCTTTGATTCAGACTGTTTAATTCCCCTTAGTGCTCTTCTTCACACAAACTCTGTACAAACACAATTTCAGTCTCTTTTTCTCCTTTTGGACATCTCATTGAAAAGCACACATGGCAATCATCCAGGATCGTGGTAATTTGTAAGGTACATGGCAATCAACCAAGATTCCTGCTAATCTGAAAACATCCTGACTCAAAAAATGTCATGCTGACTGTTTGGTTACGTACAACCCGTGGCACAAAACTCACAATACAAGCAAGCTTTCAGCTTTTTCCTGTTTTCAACTTCCGGCTGGTACCTGTGACTGTAAAATCCTCTTATTTGAATAGGGGCACTTGGGTCCCCAAACTCACTCCACGCAGCAAATTATCACTTGAAGAGTGAAAAGAAACACAGTGAAACGATGTATGCGGAGTGTGTTTATGAAATGGCATTAGTCCGTATTCATCTTACTCTTTCTTCCCAGTGCCCTTGGCATGTAACTAGAAGCTTCCAGTACCCCCCCGAAACTCAAACCACAAAAACATTCATCAACCCTCCAACATCTACCAACACCAAGCCCCACCTCACCACAGTCCATCAAATCAGAAATCCCAAACAAGAAGGAAGAATCAAATATAAACAAAAACAAACCAACAGAACCAAAGGAACATAGAATTTTTTTTTTAAATGTATGCCTCGGCACAAATCAAAACAAAACAATACGCTGAAACGTACAAACAAAAACAAGATTAACATTAACAAACAATAATTTTCTAATTAACAAATCTTCTGTCCCCTGACCCCTGACCCCTTCATTCAAACACACGTTCATAATGTCTTCCCTGAATTCACCTTCTCATCTCCAACACTTCTGTCAATTCCATCTGAGCCATCAGCACACCCATCAGTAAAGGAGAACTTCTATGTCCAGTGGGAATGTAGATATGAAAAGTGTAAGTCTTTTTCTTTTCTTTTAAAAGTATTTATGTCATATATTCTGCTGAAAAGAATGAAACATTGGCTGCTGGATGATTGTATTTTTCCTCTTTTTCACTCTTTCTTTCATTTAGTCTGCTGATGAGTCAACTCCAAATCGAGGTCCATGATGTATGGCAGTGGTGGTGGTATGCGAGATCTTCTTCTAGCTGAGATGTTGTTATTTAGGCCTATAGAGTTAGGGTAGGAACATGTAATAGTTAGTGCAAGTTTAACTTTGATTTCTAACCTTAAATCAATGTGAGAAATGTACATGTGGCATACCTGTAACTTTAAATGGTTACCATAGAAACACCAAGAAACGCAATACACTTAAGAGTAAAATCCAACACATTTATGAAATGATTATAAAATGTACTTTAACACAGCACTGAACAGAATACTGGTGAGAGAGAGAGAGAGTGATGATTCTAATGAGGGTGATGGCTATCAAACATGTAATGGATGTAAATCTGTGGCTTTCAATAGCCAGCATAATGGTGGTTAAATGAAGCTTCTTTTGTTGTTGAAATTCATTACTGTTCTTATCAAAGTTGTGGCCTACAAAAGTTGACAAAAGGCTACATGAATTTTTCATGAGGCTGTCTGGAGTCTATTGATCTACTCCTCTGGTATACAGCAGGGTCAAATTATTGAATGCAGGAAGGCAGGGCAGGAGAGTGCATTTCCATAATCTGATGGCCTCCAATGGAAATGGATTCTGCACACATAACTGAAATAACCAGTATGTTTTCCTTATACGTTTTGTCCAATCCATATTTAAGTATTAGATTTTGGACTCATTCCACTAACACCAATGCTGTCATGCTGTCATTATTCATAAACCAATGACCTCTACAGAAAAAAATAAAATGTAACTGTGAGCAAGTAACTGGGATGTCCAGTCCCAGTTTTTAAAGATCTTTGACTTTCCTTTCTTATATATTTTGTTTTGACCACAGTGCTAAAACTAAGCTGAATTACACAGAGGTAGACACTCAAGAAGCACAACAAACAAACATAGGGATTTCCATTTGTCCCCTAGCACTCACAGCAGTGATAAGATTTCTGACAGTGACGGACATGAATGGCGATGGAGATGTGAGATGAGGGTGAGTGTGAGAGTGAAGCGATGCGATGCTTAAGCAGGACCAGTGGCCCACAGCTAACCCAGAGTAGTTCACAAGATACCCCCCCCCCCCATCGTCTCCACACTGCCAGACGGGAGCGACATTGGGGGCTATTCTGCCAGCCATCTATTATTCATGAAGAGTCCTCTCCTCTCCTCTCCCGGAGTCTTCCACAGAAGAAATGTGGGGAGGCGTGGGAGGACAGCTGCTGGGGAGAGGGGGGGGGGGTATCTCCCAGCTTTCTCCCTACCGATGCTTTTCATTCCAACTCCCACGGAAGAGAAGGTACTCGGGGGGGGGGGGGGGGGGGGGTGCTGGAGGCAGCGAGCAGCAGCAGCAAATCCTCTACTGCCGACTTTTCAGCCCCTCAGATTAGTTTGAAGTCGAGTCGAGAAGTCCAGGGAAATGGCATTACAACACATCACATGCGCTGATTTCATTAGCACAGGCACGCAATCAAATCATGCAGTGGCTTGGTCAAAGTCGATAGTGCTACCAGACTTTTAGTGTTAAGTTAGCGTCAACTACTCTGGGTCCTGCAGAGCCTCAGTGGAAATAACAACTGTGAGTGGTGGAAGAGGTGGGGGATGCGCCACAAGGTTAGGGATAATGAACTTGTTACAAAAATGAAAACAAACCATAATGAATCGTTTAAAAATACAATTAAAATATGATTAAAAAAAAGACGACACAATCGAAACACACTCAAACAGGTCAGACCTACCATGCATGCATTTAGACCCAGGAGTCAACAGGCTGAGGTTTAACATCACAAGCATCCACCAGATTGACTGCGGGCCTGTTGCTCCTGATATAGTGTTTCCTATTTGTGTCATTCTGCAGCAACGGGAAGAAGGGAGTTATCAGCAAACAAACAAACAAACAAACAAATTTAAAAAAAAACCAGAGTATAACAGAGTTAAATTCAAACATAGAGGGTTGCAGAGCCAGTGTTAGTCCTCGTGTGGAGGAAAGCCTCGGAACAGTGATTTTGATAAAAGCAATATAAGAATAGCATGCAATAAAAAAAACTAAAACAAAGGCACAACCAAGGGTCACAGCAGTTGAACGCCGGCTTTCAGGCAACAGTGAGGACAGGGTCTTTGCGCAGGGTTAAGTAGGACAAACCGCAAAAGATCGGATCGCCGACATCAGCCGCAGTAAACCCAGGCTGCACCAGCCTCGAGACACACTCATGAGCTCTCCACGCAAGAGGGAATATCGGACTGCAGCCTGAGGATATCCACTGCAAGACTCGGCTATGGTTGAACCCATTTAACGTCCCCACACTCGACGAGAGCTTCCAACCCCCCCCCCCACCCAGCCCCAATCCTACCCCTCTGTGAGAGAGGTATGCCTGTGCATTCCTTCTTCAGGGGACCTTTTTTGTGTACCCCGAACACTGAACTGCCGGCGGGATGCCACCTCAATTTGACGCCTATACAGGAAGGAGAAAATTGGTTGCTGTATCCTCTGCCCTTCCTACGGGCATAGAAAATACAGAGGGCAAAGTAGCTGTGGAGAGAGATAGCTGAAGGCCCCCCATTAGAGGATCCCATTTTCACTCTTTGCTTATATACTGTAGATGCGAAGCCAGTTCACTTACGGGTGCACTTCTTCAGAGATAGGGAGTCAACTGACTGTGTCCCATGGCTTTTTTTTTACAAATAAACTGAACGTGGCATGAATTCAAGGTTCTAGTTCTATGAACAATAATTCAAGCACACTGACAGAGCTATGGCGTATGATATATAATGTTAAACTTTTAAAGTTGCTTGGCAGGCTTATCACTGTTTCTTTGGACAAGGCCACACACACACACACACACACAAACACATCCTAACTCGCACAAAGTGGAAACTGCCAAGATACAAATTCTCCCCGTCAAGGTCAAGAACAAATCACTAAACCTGACGTACAGACGGAGTGGAGTTGTAGACAATAAAGCACTTGATAGGTGGTCCGTTCTCTTCAATAAACTCTGGGTCATCTACATGAGGGAGGGTGGCTGGTTTTGGTAGGGGGGGCATGGCCAGGAGTCTCTTAATCATCCCATGATTAATGACTTGCGAATCACAAAGCTTGCACTCAATTATCTCCCGCTTCAGATCTGTGGCTGGCAAATTGGTCCGCGCTATAAGAGCGTGTCGGTAGTCTCGCCACACACACACACACACACACACACACACACACACACACACACACAGTTGTGGCTGACTGCGTGGGGGAGAAATTAAACTTCACCCTCCTAACAGCCGAGCCTGACGAGACCATTGCTCTCAAAGTCGAACCAATACAAAAAAAAAACAATTGACTGGAATGATTCTCTTTTTGCTCAGGGTTTCAAAGACATTTCACAGGACAGTCATTATTATTTGAAGTGCCTCTTCAAAAGAGGCTATAGCTCCGACTCTGGATGTCACGATTCAACTCCAGAATAGCCTTCCTTAAGGAGCCACTCCACCTTTGCCTGTCCACATACCTTTAAGGGTTCCCTCTCGGTGGCGTCGCCCGAGCCGTCTCCGGTCTTATACTTGCAGTCTTTATCTCTCTGGTCGATAGTGGAGTAGCCATCTGAGGGGGGAACGCAGAGGTCATGGCATGAGAATCACACAGCTCCGGCACAGCAGGTGGGCGCTACACAACGGTGGTTGTAGTGAGGTCCCCCAACCCCCTCACTGTAAAACGCTTTTGTTGTTGTTGTTGTTGCTGCTGCTTATACCCAAGCTCAACATAACCTGTGTGTGTGTGTGTGTGTGTGTGTGTGTGTGTGTGTGTGTGTGTGTGTGTGTAGGATGCATTCCCCATGTTTGGGCAGGTACAACTGGACATTGGGCTCTCACCACTCTCTCCCCAGCAAGCACCAGCACTGCCATGGCCCAATTACTGCCATTCAAGTCTCCACCACAGGCCCAGTGCACACAGGGAAACAAGAGGGCATGACCACCGTGCCTAGCAGCAATGGGCATGCACATTGCACACACACACGCACACACACACACGCACACACGTATGCACACACACACACACACATACACACACACACGCACACACGTATGCACACACACACACACACACAGCAGCGTGAGGATGCTCTGATCAGCAGAGTTGTGTCGGCATGGCCTGCTGCGCTGACCCCCATCAGGAGCCCAGCACCACCCCGCTCCCAGACGGGGGAGAGAGAGGCCGCAGTACATGCTCAGAAAGCCAAAAAGCCCTCGCCAGCACTTTGATCAGCTCTCTGCTTTTGCTAGAACCATCTGAATTCAGGAAGCACTCGCGGCACACAGCCATGGACAGGGTTCAATGTAGACTAACCTTCAGGGTAGACTAAACACATGGCAGAATATTTGATTTCCAAAAACGAGGTATCCTCCATTTCAAGGAATTTTCATAAATATTTTTTTTTTTATTCACTTTTACCTAATCAAACTTTATTGATTAAAGTCTTCATTTACTCAATCCATATACAACACTTGAGGCTCTTGGACAGAACTAGGGAAAGGAACTTGTATGATCTGAGGAGGGAGGAGAGTCACAGGTCTGGGAGCAGATGGACTGGTAACTCTGTGTCCTTTGTTGAAATTAAGAGCATGACACTCCCGGTCAGGGTTTATTAGTTCTGAGTGTGAGTGGCAATACTAAATCCTAAGACACCTTGTCAAAAGAGGGGTCTTGCAGACAGCATCTGAGCTTCTACACAGAAGCTCATGTAGAGTTAGAATGGCCATACAGTACCAAAAAAACAAACAAAAAACAAACAAGTGAGGTTAGTAAGATCACTAGATCATGTCAGCAAAACATAATCATTCCCACAATTGCATTCAATATGTCTGAAAGTTTCCTACTACAGTAAGTGACTGGTTATTGCCAAGTAATGGATTATTTGGGTGAGTTCGACTATTTGCTTTCAACAGAGATGAAGAGAGTTAGCGCCTCGTGTGCATGTAGCGTTCCTTATCTGATTGCCGTCATGCAAGCGTTCCTTCTTACCTGGACCCAGCTCGTCCAGAGGAATCATATCACCACTGCCACTTTTCTTGTTGCCTGCAAAGCATTTACACGCTGATTTGTTCCATTTTCAATGCACATGGAGAGAACATGGGACGGCTGTTTGAGCTTGAATGCAGATGCTTTCAGTCGCTAAGTATATATATATATATATATACATATAGTCCGCATTTTCCAACTATCAGCCGCCTCCGCGCTCCCTTGTAGGCAAGCTGGAAATGGGTGGGAGTGGCAGCTGATCACAATATACACACATAATGTATGGCATCAGGGAAAGTGAGAAGAGAAATCAAATTAAAATCAAACATAAATGTTGAGTGGTGCTGTCATGCTCGAGACTCCTCTCTCGATGAGATGCTTTCATGAGCAGAAAAATCTAGCAGTCAATCGAGCCCAAAGAGTGATGTCTGCCATTGTTTGCAGACACGTGCAAAGCTTGTATAAGAAGCTTTATGTTTTTTTTTTTTTTTTTGGTTTTTTTTCGGCAGAGAGCTTGAATGAGCGATGTGTGCAGGTGATAGCGTGGGTTTGTTTGGAGGGGCACTTGAACCTACGGCCTCCCTTTGCGATGCTTCTGCTTGTTTTCTCTTGGCATAAACACTCCAGAGAGTGGTGATGGGGAGCGGGGTGAGAGAGCGGGGGAAGCCAGGCGGCCGGACGGAGAGATGGAGGGCAAGGGCAGAAAAGGGTGGCACGCGGGCACACACACACACACACACACACATTTGAAAGAGGTGGCCACCGTGGGAAGAGAGGAAGCGTGGCAGAAGCAGCTTCCTCTTCACAAACCCACCAGAGTGGCTCCTCAGCAACACACTCCCCTCCTTCCCTCACCGACTACCACACCCCCCCCCCCCCCCAACCCCCGGGACCTGACCCCCCCCAACACCGAGGTGCTCAACCTGCCAAGACGGGGCTGCTGGCAGAGAGTGAGACAGTGAGAGAGAAAGAGAAACACAGAAAGAAAGGCAGACAGACAGACAGACAGACAGCAGTCCCTTCAGCCCCCCCCCCATTGTGGCACCTCCTCCACCCAGGGTTAGGCACTGACCTTGGTTCTTCTCCATCAGGGGTAAGGTGGTGTCATCATAGCCGGGTTTGCCACTCTTGGAGCCCTTGGGAGCGCCGGTTGCCGTGGGCTGCTAGCACACACACACACACACACACAGAGGAGATCAGAAGAGAGGAGAGAGAGAAGAGAGGGACTCAGAGGAAGGTTCAAAGCATTGATGTGAAGGGCTGCTGCAGGCCCAGGAAACTCAGTTTCCAAACTTCCCACTGAGTGCATGATGGGGAGAAAAAGTGATACATTCCCAAGCCTGACACACACACACACACACACACACACACACACACACACACACACACACATAGACAGATGTAAATAATTGTGTGTGTTGCCGGAGGGGCCCAGGTCTCCTGAGATCCCTACCTGGAAGTGGGTCTTGTTCCAACCATCCTTGGTCAGGGCATTCCGCAGATCCTTGTAGCTCCAAACCGTCTGCAGCACGTGGGAAGCAGCCTTGGTTTCCCGTGGGGACTGGCTACAGGGATGACCAGATAGAGAGAGAGAGAGAGAGAGAGAGAGAGAGAGAGAGAGAGAGAGAGAGAGAAAGGGAAAAGAAAGATGAGTGCCACAGGGCCTCATACACAAAGCATATGCCTACTCCCACTCTCCCACTAGTAGCTTCTCAATCACCTTACCCAACTAGTTCACAATATCTTATTAAAATCACTTCCTATGTCACCTGCAGCAGCAATCTCAACTCTCTCTCTACTCAGAGTGGATATCAGGAGAGAAATGGTTCTCTCTGTGGATACATCGGATATCTATGTGTGTTTTTAAAAGCTTGAAAAATCCTGGTGTTGCAAACCAGACAAAAACACATCGGACGTGACGTGCCTGCTAAGCAGGTCTATTAAGAGGTCTGCTTGCGGGTGGCTGTGGGGCAGTGATTATTAATACTGGTCTAAATGAGGTCGATGGAGGAAATGAAGAGGACAGTCTGATTAAAACTGCCTCATATCCTCTAGCGGAGGTGGCTATGAACAAGGCGGGCTGGGCCCAGCGTCCGACACCTCTAACAGGCCTAAAATGCAGCGCTGCAACACACACACCAAAAAAAAAAAAAAAAACACGGCCTATCCTTGACCGTGCGCCGCAGTCTTATACATTTATTTAAGCGGATTCTTTTGAAGGCGCTATGTGAGGCCACCAATACAAGGCTGCAGGCATACATTCCATCCATACTAATGCTAAAGGCATTTTGCGTGGGTTTTTAACCCGGGCATTTCAGCAAGCTCATAAAATGCCTTTAAGCCACCCAGCCCCATCCCCCTCTTATTTAAGGCACCCCATGATCAGTGCAATCCCAGATTTGCGCCATGAAGATAAGCTCTGGATGTAAAGAGAACTGGACTCCCCAGGCCGTCTCTGGACCCCCCGTGTGTGACACGCTACCTTGTCCTGTTGATGGCCACCAGCTTCTCGATGGCCTGCGCCGTGATGAGCGAGCGGGCGTTCTCCGAGCTGTCCGTCACGATCTCGTGGATGGTGTTGAGGATGGCCACCACCGTGTCCTCCTCCAGGTTCTTGGCTGGCCGCTGCTGACCGCTGGGCAGGTTGCTGACCAGGTCCCTCATGGCATAACTCCCTGCACAAGGGCGAAAGAGATTACAGCGGCCATCTACAGGAAGAATAGACTCCTAACAACAATTCTCCAAACAGTCTCAGTAAACCAAGACATGAAATATTATGTATACAGAATATGATAGAAACACACATATATATATATATATATATATATATATATAAATATATATATATATATAAAATTATGACTTAAGTTCTATTTTAATTGGCTAGACACATACTGATGGGAGGGGCAAGTGGCTGCCCTTACCTATAAGGTCTTTGTTCCGGCGGTCGATGGACAGGTTACGCAGCGCGATAGCCACGGCCCTCACTACCTTATCGGAGTCGGAGCGCAGAAGCTCCACCAGGATGGGCAGGCCCTTCTCCTTGCGCACGGTGGCACGGATGTAGTTCGACCACTGTATAGAGAGAGAGAGAGAGAGAGAGAGAGAGAGAGAGAGAGAGAGAGAGAGAGAGAGAGAGGGGGGTGGAGAAGGGTTTAGGTTAAACAAGGGATGAATACTCTCACTAATCTTGACTTGCTCTAATCTCTATATTACATAGAAAATATGAATACATTAATACAAAAAATAAATTAATAAATCGGGAAAAAAAACCCCAGCTTGAGCTGTGGTCGAATTGCCTCAATGCTTCTCCATTCCAAAAATTACTCTTCGGTAAATAATGTAATTTGTCTCTATTAAACTTCAATGGATTCTCCTCTCTTCTCTCTGGAACACAAAACATTTACATTTGACATGAAAGAGCTCCTCAGATGGGCTCGGGGGCCCTAGAGATGTAATTAAGCTGCTGCAGTACCGCACAGCCACCACCAGGGGGAAGCCATGAGCCACCGGGCGTTTAATCCTTCTCTCAGCTGCAGTCCCTCTCCCCTCTGCACAGGGACAGGATGAAAAGGCATTTGCAAAAAGCCCTCAAATCCTCTTACGGACCAAAGACACAATATGTCCATCTCCCAAGCTGCCGACGCCGCTGCCCGGGCTGTGATGGGGCTGGGCCTAGCGGGCTCCGGGAGCCCAGTGTGTGGCCAAGCATTCAGATCAGCCGCCGCTAAGGCCCTGTGATCTCTGAGGCGAGTGCATGTTTATGCATAGCGACGCCACATTCAAATCGTCACCCAGGAGCCCGGCACCGCAGTTTAAGCTGTTCTGCCGAGGTTCGGATGGGGGGGGGGGAGAGGTGGGGTCGGGAGCAGAGATGGCGAACGGAGGGGGTGACGAAGTGGGCGGATGCGTGTCCGCTGGGCACCATCGCCGCTGCCACCCGTTTTCAAAAGAGCCACTGCCTCTCCTGAAGACAACCCCATAATTTAACGTAATGCTCGAGTCTGGACTTAAGCTGTCTGCCATGCAGTTTGCACGCCGCATGCTGGGGGGATTGGTGCGGTGGGGAGGGGAGCTACTTTAAGTGTTTGGACATGTGTCAGAGATAAGAGCAGGGAGATGTTATGCTTGCCGGGGGGACGTTTATGAAGACGAATGGTGGGAGCGGAGAACGTGCCTCTGGTAGCAAACAGGCCCTGGGTTGTGTCAGAAGAACCTCTTAAGCCCCTCTGCTGTAGCGCGGCAAGGAGCGGGCGCCTGAGACTGACGACACAGGGAAACACTGACAGGCCCATGAGCCTCCTCCCTGGGTGGCTGTGAGGAAGTAAAGGGGTGGGGGTGGGGGGGGGTACCTGACTGTGCCCCCTGTGTGGTGTGAGAAGCTTTCACTGTCCCATAAGCAGCCTCTCTGCTGGCGTGTGCTGACCTGCTGTCATAAGCCTCCCCCCTGTGATAGATCCCCTGCTCACTATCCCACAATCCCCTGGGTAGTGGTGTGGGTGCTTCTGGGACTCTCCACTTCGCCCTCAGATCCCCCTGCGTATGTATATGTGTGTGTGTGTACTGTGTGTGTGTGTGTGTGTGTGTGTGTGTGTGTGTGTGTGTGTGCGTGTGTATGTGTGTGTGTGTGTGTGTGTGTGTGTGTGTGTGTGTGTACATATTTTATCAATTAAATAAGGTCCAAAACAAATGGAAAATACAGTCAAGCCATCGCCATTGCCAATTAGAATAAAATTAGAATAAAATAATAATTTTCAGTTTTTTCACTGTCCAGTCTCGGATTTCACATTTTCTTTGAAGCTCTGCCCAGAAGGCCAGCATTCTAAAGCCCTTCATGGCTGACGATGAGAGTGGTGCTTCATGGATACTACTTAATAATATGCCAGCTGAGGACCTGTAAGGCAACTTCATTCTCCAACCAAAGATTCTGATGTTCTTATCCATTTGTGCAGTGATGCAGCAGTGCCTCCCTTTTCTTTGCATTGTGGTTAAAGCCGGTGTGCACTGTTCTGTGGGGATACGATGCATACCTTTGTAAAACATACAGTTTTTGCCAATTTATTGCACAGAACAGCCTTAATTTCTTAGAACAATAGCATGCTAATGTAACTCTGAAGAAAGCGCTTCCTTTCTGACCAATTTCAGACCATAACATTAATTCTGTAAGTAGCCCAAACATGACTGATTATATTCTTTGCTAAACAGCATGATAGTATTTAGCCAAACAAACAATAATTGTAAAAGAGCTTTGTAATGATAAATAATCTTTTTAAAAATGACAATTAAGGATTAGCTCAAATAATGCGCCACTGACACACAGGAGAGATTGTGGCAAAAAATGAGCTTTTTACGCCTATGTAGATATTCCATTTCCAGCTGAAACAGTAATTTCCAACATTAATCATGTCTACTCTACATATCTGACCAATTTGAGGTTATTTGAATAGCAAAAAGTGACTTCCTTTCAAAAACAAGAAAATTGCTCAGTTATTACACACCACGGTAATTTCCTGTGTGTTACTTATGCAAGAGATAAATCTGTTTATTGACCACATCCGTGTATTACTGCAGAGTCCAATAGTCCAGTAAATCAGAATCAGATTGTGAATGTCAATGTCAGAATCAGATCATGAAGAAAAATGAAGAAAATAAATGAATT
>NW_027468848.1:25414081-25441581 GCF_046254945.1 Alosa pseudoharengus | reverse complement strand
TCTTCCACAAGGTGATGCCCATTCCTTTACTCCGCACAAGGACTTGGCAAAAAGGCTGCTTGTATTACAATCAAGGTCGACCATTCACACTCTCTCTCTCACACACACACACACACACACACACACACACACACACACACACACACACACACACACACACACACACACACACACACACACACACACACACACACACACACACACACACACACACACACACACACACACAGGTACACAATGCAGTGTGAAAAGTAAGTATGAGACTGTGCATGCCCGAGTGATATTCAAGTTCACATCATTAGCATAGTATTGTGGCTTTGAGAGTGGCCGGGGCCGGCGAGAGAGACATGAAAGCCCCAGCGGGCAGCCGCGGACACAGAGCTGAGTTTTCAAACAGCCTGTGGCTATGTGGAGCGCACAGACGCAGAAGGAGCAGAGAGTGCCATGGCCAAGCATCAAGGCTTCTTCCTGTAGCAACTTTCAAAACAGCGACATCAAGAGTGGGCCGCAGCCAGGGAAAAGTAGGTTAGCAATTGAGTGAGGTGACACATCCCATCAAGAGCCTCATCAATTAGAAATTAAGCTAATTGGCTTGGAGAGACCTCCACGCTGGTTGATAAGTGGGGGTGTTGTGTTTTGACAAGCTGTGGAGCGATAACAAATGTATGTTTTCTCCCTTCCCTCCAGTTGCTTTCTCTTCCTCTCTTTCAATCTCTCTCTCCCCCTTTCCAGCTCTCTCTCGCTCTCTTTCTCTCTCTCTCTCTCTCTCTCTCTCTCTCTCACACACACACACACACACACACCACTCAACACTGATTGCCTAATGTAAACAAATCAGTTTTGTCAAACAAAGTTTTCATCAATAAAGCACGACTGGGATTGAGCAAAATTTCTCCGCTTGTCTTTCATTGATATAAGACATAAATCACCCAGCGGACCTGGTGCTTGTGTGTATAAGACATAGCCCATGGTCGTGAGAGGCAGCAGCCTACATCAGCAGGTCAGAGACCACTGTTCCAGGAACTGTAATGAAAGGGCAAATGGGGCCTCTATCTAAATAAACAATGGTGCTCAAACTGTGGTTTTTCAATGGTCATACGATCCACAGTCCAAATGGAGACCACATGCTGGTGTTTAACCTCCCGCACAAGCCTCCATGGACAAATGTGTGCCATATATATATATATATATATATATATATATATATATATATATATATATATATATATATATATATATCACACAGTATTTGTGTGTGTGTGTATGTGTGTGTGTGTGTGTGTGTGTGAATATTTGTCCTTCTGAGCCACATTTCAATGGTCGAAAGAGAAAAATAAACACCTTAACGGTTTCTCTCAAACAATGGCAAAAATAAAATGGAAACAAGAACTGTAGGCGAAAAAAGAAAAGAAAAGAAAACCCGCAGTTGAACTGCAGACACCACAACGGGAAGAAAAAAAAGATGAGAGACTGACCGAATGAGGGGAGGGTAAAAAGAACGAGAGGTGATCCGGTCACTGTGCATACTGATGAAGAGGTGGAAGAGGGGAATCTCTCCTCCATCTTGCCCTCAGGCACGGTCACACACGGAGCAGGCAGAGCTGTCAATCAAACTGCAAACAGGAGATGCAATGCATGCGGACTGTGCTTCTGGCCTCTTCCTCACTCACACTCACACTCTCTCAACTACTCTCTCGTTCACTGGCTCTTTCTCTCCCTCCATCTTTCTTCCTCTCTGTGCCTCTCTACCTCCCCCATCCACCCCATCCTGTGAGTGCTTTTCCGGACAGCTCCAATGAATGGCAGCCTGCCGTGCTTGTCCAGCAGGATCCTCTGGGTGTGAGGAGCGTGTTGGCAGACGGCGTGTCCAGGGCCTCGGTAACACTCCATCTCTGGACACAATCGCACCGCGGCGAGAACAGCCGCAGGAAGGAGGTGAGATCAACAGACCATGGGGGTGGCAGACGGAGAGAGAGAGAGAGAGGGAGAGAAAATATTCTCTTCCTCTTTTACTTCTCCTTTCATGTTTTTTTTCTGCATGTCTCTGTCCGTGCCATTATGCTGACAGCCCCGGCGGCTGGGCAGAACAGGGGTCACATTCAGACCGACACAAGGAGCTTGAGTGACGTTTGAAAGCTGGAAGCGCACTGTCCACAGAGGTAAGCCAGGCTCAGGGAAGTGACCCCCTCAAGGGGCCGCTGGGTGCAGAGTCCAGCGCCTGGCACGGGGCGGGCGGACAGGAGTTCTGCCCGGCGTTTTAATGTGCGAGCAAAGGGCCAAAGAGGTCCTGCTGCGTGGCGAGCGGAATGGCTACGGGCAGGACAGAGAGAGGAGGGGAGGGGAGGGGAAACTGTCACCGGCCGCTGGGGGAGGCCAGCCTGCTTCCGACGAATCCTCAATGGCGCTCATTGTGCACTTGTCACAAACACGTCAAACCTTTTTATTTATCCCCGCTCCCTTCCCAACCTCCAGAAGCCTCTTTCTTTCATTTCAGTCAGAGGAAGATGAAGGGAAGTGAAGGAGGTAAAAAAAAGCCCCCCCCCCCATATTGGACAACTCCACCTCTTCAGTTCACTAGCGTGCCATGTTGGTCTGACTGCGGTTGACCAGCAGCTGTGTGCCTGCGAGACTGAAACTCTCTCTCTCTCTCGGTGTCAGCAGGAACTAAGCGGCGCACGTGTTTGTTTTCAAATGCAAAGAAAAAAAGGGGAAAATTTGATTTCTCTCAAGCTCACAGGGCGAGGGGATGTGCATGTTTATTTGAAACGGTGGCCTCGCCAAAAAATGATCTTCAGCAGCTGTAACCTCAACCTTTAGACCATTAGACTTCTCCATTAGATTTCTCGTCGCTGCGGGATGGAACGTGGTTTTGGGTAAGCAATAGCAGAGATCAATTCCCAATCAATGCTCTGTGTCAGAGACTGAGAAAAGGCCTGGGGGAGGGGAGGGGGCTATCTCCACCATATTTTGCAGGATATACAGTACTCAACAGTGCATGGCACCAGTGCAAATCAGTAAGGTCATTTGGAAGAGCTCCACGGTCCAGAGCTCCATCACCTCTCCCACATAGCCAGCATATCCCCTACCTCTCCCCTGGTAACCGAGGGCGACGCGGTGTTTTCATTTGAGCCTGGGAGCCCCCCCTGCCATGGCCAGAAAGCCCTCTCTGAGAGCGACGGCAACATCTATGTCAATGTTTGGACAAGGCACAGTCTGATACAGTACATTTAGATGCATATCTCTCGCTGCGGGTATTGGAATGTTATTACGCGGGGGCAGATAAATCCCTTCAGGTGGGTGGACCGGTGTGTGTGTCTGCGTGTGTGTGTCTGTGTGTGCGCGTGTCTATATGAGTTTGCTGGGTTCATCTAGCTGTTATCACAGTCACTTTCTGAGACCTGCGTAGTCTGCCTGGAGCTGGTCAGATGAGCGGAAAGTTGGAGCTGCACCTCCGAGCGGTCGGAACGTTATCCAGCAGGGTGTAATATGGAGAGGAATGGACATACAGAGAGAAGAAGAGGTAGAGGACCGCAGGACAGAGGAGAGGAGAGAGGAGGAGGAGAGAGGAGGGAAGTGAGGACAGGATAGAGGAGGAGGAGAGAGGTGGGGAGAGGAGAGGACAAAGGAGAGGAGAGAGGAGGAGAGGTGCATCCGGCCTCACAGAAATAGCATTCGCTTTTCCTGTTACCACAGCAACCACCCTCCATACAACACACTAACAAATCTGTTCATTAAGGCAACTGAGAGAGAGAAAAAGAGGAAGAGATAGAGAGAGAGAAAGAGAGGGAGGGAGAGAAAGAGAGAAAAAGAGAGAGATAGAGATGGAGGGAGAGAGAGAAACAGAGAGAGAGACAGACAGAGGGAGCGAGAAATATAGAGGGAAAGGAGGAGAGAGAGAGAGAGGGAGAGAGAGAAAGTGAGTGAGACAGAGAAATGAGAGACAGAGGGAGTGGGAGAGATTTAGAAACCCACGGCGGCGGAGATTGAGAGCCTCTCCTCCGCTCACCTATTTATTTTGAGGCGCTTCCCTCGGCGGCTGACAGGCCTAAACAGAGAGGCTGATGGGCTGTCAAAGCGCACCCTTTGAGGCCAATCTGCATCCTTCTGCACAATCTCTCGCGTCAGCTTACGCGTGTCAGGCAATCAGCGATGCTCAGACAGACGAATGAACGGCCCGCTCTCGTTGGTCGACGTTCGTGCGGCGCGAAGGCTCGTGCTGTCTCGTCTCGCTCCTGACCTCACCTTGTCTGCCCATTGTCGTTCCCATGGACAGCAAAACTCTCTGCTACCACCAGCCTGCCTAATGTGACCCACCCATAGTACCAGGCTGTAACAATGACACTCACCAGGGAGAGCTGCTTACCAAAGGGAGACCTTCCCAAAAAAACAATTTGCTATTTTAAGCTGGAGGGTAATGACCAAAACAAAAACAAAAATGGGTAGCAATGGGGCATCTTGTTATTTTTGCTTCGCATTACAGCTCGCCACCTCAGATACAGTACATAAAATTCATGGTGATGGTGTGCCTGTTTAAAAAGTTGTGGGTCCTTTGTTGTTCTACAACTTTGCCTGCAAAACTTTTCTGCTAATTAAACAATCTGTAAAAGCGTACATAATCAATGACTATATATATATAATATATATATATATATATATATATATATATATATATATATATATAATGTTTTTTTAAGATCAGTATGCAAGAAAAAATCCTTTTAGTTTCTAGGAGACAAAACCAACATAACAGTGCTTTTGGAGGAAGATTGTTGGCGCATCCGGTGGGCTTTTAAGATAGTATTGCACAATTTAAATTAAAATGAGCTGCCAAAATTGCCTGCATTAGTTTGTCTTAACTAGTATAATTTGCTTATTTGTTGTATGATTTATAGGCTGCACCAGAGAGCACATTTAGCCAAGTACAAAATGGAACACCCATAAGCACAAAGCTAAATTAGTAAACAAAACACCCATAAGCAGCATAACGGGAGACTGGAACAGTGCACATGCAACGCTAGGCAGATACAGAGGCAAGGAGAGGAGAAAAGGAAAGGAAAGGAAAGAGGAAGAGAGAGAAGATGCAGAGACAGAGGAAGAGAGGAGGTAGAGAAAGGAAAGAGATAGAGGGAGAGAAGACGCAGAGAGGAAGAGAGGAGGTAGAGAAAGGAAAAAGGAAGAGAAAGAAGAAGAAACGGAGAGAGAGGAAGAGAGAAGGTAAGGAGGGAATAAACAAATGAGTGAACAAACGAGTGGGTGAGGTAGGCAGGCAGCAGTCTTCAAAGGTTCCTTGAGAAAATCTTTCTGCAAGGGGAGAGGGAGCCAGGGTGAAGGCCAGATTGGGCCGAGATCTAGCAAGCTGCCTCCTATTGTGCCTGCCAGGCTGCCACAGTCACGGGCACTACCCTACACACACACACACACACACACACACACACACACGGAGCAGAGCCTGAGCCCGAGCAATTCCCAGGGATCCCCAGATGAGAGAGGCTAGAGGGACAGATGGTGGGAGTTTGCAGAGCTTTGAGAAGGATGGAGGAGAAGGCTGCAGAGGGCTGAGGGGATCGAGTGGCGCCGTATGCAGACAGGGAAGGGGGGGGGGGGCACGGTCAGCAGGGGGACTCAAGGTTGGCGGTAAATAACGGAGGAGCAGGTGGAGTTGTGGAGCTTTAGGGACGGACGGGACACAGAATGCAGAACAGGGGTGAAGTGTGGCTAAGAGGACACATAGCACAGCACAGAGAGAGTCCAGGAGGGAAACCATTAAACGAGATGCTCACTCGCTCTCTCTCTCTCTCTCTCTCTCTCTCTATCTGTGTCTTAGTGTGTGTATGTGTGTGTGTGTGTGAGAGTGTTTGTGTGTACTGTATGTATATGTGTGTGTGTGTGTGTGTGTGTGTGTGTGTTAGTGTAAGTGTGTATGTGTGTGTGTGTGAGAGTGTTTGTGTGTACTGTATGCATATGTGTGTGTGTGTGTGTGTGTGTGTGTGTGTGTAAGTGTGTATGTGTGTGTGTATTTGTGTGTGTGTACAGTATGTGTGTGTGTGTGTGTTAGGGAGTGCGTTTGAGAGCAGGCACAGCTCTCTGACATCTCTAATGCAGTCTGGCGGTTGAGGGATGCCCTTATGTTGGCGCTCCTGACAGGACCAATCAGTCGCCCTCCACCTGCTGCGTCACCCCGAATAAAGCGGGGCCCGTGTCAGTCACAATGACTCACGACGCAAGCTCTCTGGAACTGCTGCTCCCCCACAAACTCTTAATTCAATCTTCATCGATAGCCTTTACTGCAGCACCCCCACCCCATTACACACACACACACACACACACATACGAGTACACACCAATACACAAAAGGGATGTCTGATGCCTCATCATCACTCAAAGGTCCAATGGGCTTCCTGGCCCGCTGCCATAAATGACTTCTCTCTGGAGCTGAAGAGTGGGGTGGGGGGTGACGGGTTCGGATTTTCTAGAAGCTATCTAATCTCTGTTTGCAATGACACGATGAACTGCAGCGCTAAGTGATGGCCACATAATGGTGTCTTGATGGTCAAGGGGGAGAATGTGCTCGGTTTAGATGGGTCCCCTTGGCGTGCAAAACACGTGCTGGAGGCACAAAGGCCTTGGTGAAAATTTTTGCTTCTGCTTCTGAAATGCGTTCGCTTTCGGAATGGTGATCCTCCCTAGATGACAAGGGGAGCTCGGGCACCTGGGACGCCCTTACACAGACGAAAGGCATCGATAGGAAAGGAACGCTAAGGGCAGGGAAAGACATATTCTTTGTAGCCCAGGTCTGGCGGAAGAAGCGGGAATTTCCCAGAGGGCTTTGGGTGAGGATGCAGCACATCATTGTAAACATCAGCTTCGCTCCGAGTGCAGTGTGCTTCTAATAGTCTTCTGTTTATTAAGCTTGTGAGAGCCCGAAAAGGATATAAGGAAGATGGAAAATAGACCATAACAATAACACAAGTCTGCAGTCGAACGCATTCTCAACTGTCAGGGGAAAAACACCCACAGATCCTTGGAGTGCCCTGAAGACTATGGCAGGCCCCTTTGTTTGCGCGAACGACGAGATGTTTCATCTTAATGGCTTGTTTACAGAATTAAATAAAAAAAATAAAGCAAAGAATTCCGCTGGGCTCCGCGTCACCGCCATTGTGGCTCTGACTGCGAGTCGTCCCTATTAATCTGCTCTTAATTAGATTAAAGCGGCTCTCGCAGAAACACTGAAGCCATCCTCCTCCTCCTGGCTCCGGAGGAGAAAACAAAAGTGGCGAGGCGCGAGGGGTAATTCTTCGGCGCAAAAAATTCCTCCTCGGTAGTTTTTAATGCCACACTCTAATTATTGCCTCAGCCATTACGGCTCTATGGAACATGGCAGTAAATCATGCAGAGAGTGGGCACATTACTGCCGGGTTGCTGCTATTACCCAGCCCTTCCACAGGCTCCTCATCGCGCTCCCAGGCTTTCAGATGGCCGCTACACACTGAAGGCCTGTTTACTCACAACACCACCATCATCAACAGAACCATAAATAAAGGAAAAGCTGTGTTTGAGAGGAAAAAAAACAACAGCATGGAAATTAAAACGACTCGAGGCTTTGTGTGTACATGTATACACAAACAAACACATGAACAAGTGAATGAATGAACAAACAAATGACAACACAACAAACACACACACACACATACACTAACACACACACACACACACATACACTAACACACACACACACATACACTAACACACACACACACACATAAACTAACACACACACACACACACACATACACTAACACACACACACACACACACACACTAACAGACACACACACACACACACACACAGGTCCAATTCACAAATGGGGCTGAACCGGTCACACGCCACCACATACCTCCATCACACACTTTTAACACCCATAACCCCCATTATAGCCATGCCAGTGAGGCTTTCCTTTACATATAATTACAGCAGAGTAATGGTGCATACCGCTCACCCGTCATTAGCCGTCCCCCACGGCCTCAATTATCACCACTGATACGACTCTTATTAATTTACCAATCCATTACCGCTCCTCTCCCCCAACAGAGAGCCGCCCCGGTGGCCCCCACACATAAACAATGGGTCACGATGGCAGCTAGTGGCAGAGGTCTGCCGGCCTCCACGCCGTGTGTCATTATTTGCCAGAGTGTAATATTTTCACAGCATGCGGTGCAGCGAGCTGGTGCCCAGGAGCGTGAGAGGATGATTGGCGCGCGACAGAGTGACAGGACGGCAGCTCTCCATCAGAGCTTGGCGTCGCGATGGGTGGCATCCCAACAGCTGGCCTCCGTAAGGGGAAATTCATTTTCGTTGGTCCCATATTGGGAACGCTGCCAGTAGTGGCGGAAAGTGTGTGTGTGTGTGTGTGTGTGTGTGTGTGTGTGTGTGTGTGTGTGTGTGTGTGTGTGTCTGTGTGTGTGTGTGTGTGTACATACGTGCGTGCAAATTTGATCATCAACTGCTGGATTTTAGACGAGTCTGTCCCCTACTCTCCTTCCTTCTAAGTACCCATTAACCCGGCGCCCTACTTGTATGCACGCTCACACAGAGAGAGGGAGGGAGGGAAGGAAACAGAGAGGGAGAGAGGGAAGGATGTGTACGTGCAATCTGAATATGTGCAATCATGGAGGCTTTGACGTTACGGCCGCAATCAGTCAGATAAGTGTTAATATGATGACACTGGCCACACCGGACTTCTCATCTGCCTCTCCATACCACACACACACACACACACACACACACACACACACACACACACACACACACACACACACACACACACACACACACACACACACACAGAGCCCCATCCGAAAGACGTCTGGAGACCCATTACTGTTGACTCAGATACGCTAGGCAGCACGCGGAGCCCTGGCGTCGCGGCCACCTAATGAGGTCTACAGAGAGATGGAGGAGGGCTGGAGGAGAGGCAAGATGGAGGCCCACTGGTCCTCCCTTACGGCCTTTATCTATGAGGTGCTGAGAGCGGGAGGGAGAGGCCACCGTGCCGCCGCACAAGACGTCTAGCATCTCAACCCGAGTCTAACAGACCTCCCAACTTAAACGGCTATGAGGGAAGAGAGGGGGAGAGAGAGAGAGGAGGGGAAAAGAGAGGGGGAGAGAGAGAGAGGAGGGGAAAAGAGAGGGGGAGAGAGAGAGAGGGGAGGGGAAAAGAGAGGGGGAGAGAGAGAGAGAGAGGAGGGGAAAAGAGAGGGGGAGAGAGAGAAGAGAGGGGAAAAGAGAGGGGGGGAGAGAGAGGGGGGAGGGGAAAAGGGAGGGGAGAGAGAGAGAGAGGAGGGGAAAAGAGAGGGGGAGAGAGAGAGAGGGGAGGGGAAAAGGGAGGGGGGAGAGAGAGAGAGGAGGGGAAAAGAGAGGGGGAGAGAGAGAAGGGAGGGGAAAAGAGAGGGGGAGAGAGAGAGAGGAAGGGAAAAGAGAGGGGGAGAGAGAGAGAGAGAGGAGGGGAAAAGAGAGGGGGAGAGAGGGGAGGGGAAAAGAGAGGGGGAGGAGAGAGAGAGAGAGAGGAGGGGAAAAGAGAGGGGGAGAGAGAGAGAGGAGGGGAAAAGAGAGGGGGAGAGAGAGAGAGGGGAGGGGAAAAGAGAGGGGGAGAGAGAGAGAGGGGAGGGGTGATTGGTATTTTGGGTTGGCATTTTAGGGTGTGGAGTGCTGGGGGTTGACAGAGTGCTCGGGTTGTATGATGGGAGGAATGAAATCACCCCCAACCCACACACACACACACACAGACACTCACACAAGTATACACACACACAAACAGATACACACATACACACACACGTACACACACACACACACACACACACCCCTCTACCCCAACCTTCCTTGCCAGCCTGACAGAGATTTGAGGGTGAGCGGTGAGGGCCGGGAGCTTCAGTAGCATTCACTATCTGGGTGTTACATTTCTCACTGGTGCAGTGGCTCCGGCAGCAAGGGGCCCCGGAGCCACCGCTCTGCTCCACATCGCAACGGGGTGGGATCGATCCTTACCCCCCCCCCCCCACTCTCCCTCCCTCTCTCTCACACTCTCTCTCTCTCACACTCTCTCTCTCTCTTTCACACACACTCTCTCTCTCTCTCTCTCACTCTCTCTCACTCTCTCTCACTCTCACACTCTCTCACACTCTCTCTCTCTCTCTCTCACACTCACACTCTCTCTCACACTCTCTCTCTCTCTCTCTCTCTTTCTCTCGCTGTATCACAGACATGCATTATTCACCAGGCCTCTGCTCTCTCTCAGGGCATGTCGATGTGTGTGTGAGCGTAAGGAGGGGAAAAAATAACTTTTGTTCCCATTTGAATAGCGCTGGAGTGTGTCAGATGTGCCTTCGTCACTCTGAGAGAAATTCGGGGTTTTTTTGGTTGTATTTGGGGGTCTGCAAAAACAGAGAGAAGTCGTGGAAAGACCGTGAGAGAGAAAGAGTGAAAAGCTGTCTGACCTTTCTGTCACATACAGTATATATGAGGTCAGAGAACTGTGGTCCCAACAAGTGAACATGTAGTCATGGAGACGAGGAGAAATTCCAGGAACTTCTGGACGAGACCATTGACATGAAGAGCATGCTTTTGGCCTGAGATGCACAATATGGCTGGGGTTGGAAAACAAGTCCCTTTCAATTCATTTCAGCTGTGGACAACACAAGAATGAGCTGGGGCCCTTCTCAAAACATGAAAACACAGATCGAGAATGAAACAGTCTGTGTTGGACAAGGAACAGCTAACTCAGCTAGCGTGTCCATGAAATATGTATATTACTGAGTCAATAGCATTAGCATTGTCCAAGAGCCTCTTTCAAATTAAACTGTTGTCATGACAAACCAAAGAGGCTGGTTGTTATGGTGATGCTTCATCTGATGATTTCTGTTAGTGTCCACCATTTCCCACAACTGAGGGGGAGGCATACACTGCTAAACAAAACAAACAAGGTGTTTAGCCAAGGGGTAAACCTGAAACAAACATGACTTACAAACACACTGTACCACCATTGTTGCTCAAAAGTCAAAGCCATACAGATTTCTGCTTGTACATACCATCCCCCCCCGCCACACACACACACACTTTGCCTGTGCTTTGGGTTCAGTGAGTTCTAGTGCACCACACATCCTTTCCCAGCTAGTCAGCTTCTCTCCGGGTTTGGGCATTGGGTGGCACACACACATCTCTAGAGCTGACCGCCCAACAAATGCGTCTGTCCATCCCTGGCTCTCATTAAAACGGGCCCTGCAGCTGGAGGGACGTGAAGGCTGATGAGACGAGATGGAGGCCAGATTAACATGGAGGGCCTGAGTCACTGCAGCGGGAGGAGGAGGAAGAGCAGGAGGAGGAGTAATGGGGGGGGGGGGGGGGTGCAGGGGTAGGTGTGTGTGTGTGTGTGTGTGTGTGTGGGGGGGTTCAGGGGTTGTTGCTGAAGCAGTGAGCACGCTCGGCAGGGTGGTGTGTAGCCCCAGCGTTTACTCTACGCGAGTCTCTTTGGTGTGAGGTGTGTGTGTGTGTGTGTGATTGAAGGGGGGGGGGGGGGGAGGGGGGGGGGGGGGGGGGGGGGGGGGGCTGGCGGGGGCAGGGGGAAGACATGTGACATTGAATCTCTGTGAAGTGAACATCTAGATTTGCCAGAGAGCAGCCCCCTGCTGCATGCACACACACACACCCACACACACACACACATAGGGACTCATATACACACACACTCCCACTTGCACAAACACACACACACACACGTACACGTACACATACACAGGATCCACGGTGGCCTGCACATTAGACACCCCCACTGAGTTCCATCTCCATCCGGCCCCATCTGCAGTCCAGGCACATCCTCGTCTCCAGCAGCCCAGCACGCCCATCCCATCCCCACCACACACACACCCCTCCACCCCCCCCACCCCACCCCACCGCTCCCCCCACATCCTCCCCAGCGAGGCCGAGGAAGGAGAGCCAGAACCAGACAGCCACAGCGCCTCAAATGAGAGCCTCTAGTCCGCCCATCGAGCAAAGACACCCTCCGCCATCACCTCCGTTACAGGCAACGAGTTCTAGCGTGCAAACGGAGAGAGAGAGAGAGAGGGAGATGGAAAGACAGGGTGGAAGAGAGAAAGAGAGAGTGAGTGAGAGAGAGTGGGTGAGAGAGAGAGAGTGAGAGCGAGAGAGAAATAGAGAGGGAGAGAGAGAGAGAGAAATAGAAAGAGAGAGAGAGCGAGAGAGAGAGACGGAGGGGGAGTGGGATTAGCAGGAGCATCCGGATGATTCATCACGATTCTCTGCACCTGATGTCAGCCGTGCTCCCCCCGCACCTTGCGGCGTGTTGATGAGAGGTGGGAGGAGGAGAGGAAGGAAGGAAGAAAGGGGGAGAGAGAGAAAAGGCAGAGAGAGAAATAAAAGACAAAAATGATTCATCTGCAAGCTTCTTGTCCCTCAGGACTCCCCTCTGTGTCTGCCTTTACACAAACACAATAGTTACCTCTCACACAGTGTGCCTCTCCTCCAACACGCACGCACGCACACACACACACACACACACACACACACACACACAGACACACACACACACACACACACACACACAGAGTGGGGAATAAACATGCTACAGCCACTGTTTTGTAATTCTGTAAGTGAACGAACATACACCGTATGACCTTTCTCAAAGCAAACAGGTTGCCAAATTGCTTCATCAAATGCAGAAAGCATGTGTTCAAACTGATCTTATTATTTTTATTTTTTTTGCTTTGACGGGCGATTAATTATGCGCTTCCTTCGGAATTCTTAATGACTTCTTTCCTTAAGCACACTATGTCCCCGGGCCATGAGTAACACCAACAGCACCCTTCTCAGGAGGTGTCCCCACAATCCACCAGGCAGGCAAACCAGTCACTTGTGTGTAGCGCAACAACAGGTTGATGTGCGAGACTGACACTGGCTTGTTGACAGTACACAGGCTTGTTTCTGTCACTTAGATCAGTGCGCCATATGACTCAGCCTGACTTGTGACACAGCACACTCTCAAGTCTGCGACGTTCCAAGGCGCACGCACGTTTTGTTGATGAGGAGCTAACGGTAACGGCGGCCATGTGAGGATTAACGGTCGGTGAGCGCGGATGCTCTTCTGCCTCCCCGTGCGCTCGTGGTGAATCTGTGGGAATTCAGAAGACGGTCCCATTCCGAGCCGTGCATTAGTGTGCGAGAGTGATGGTGGGTCGGATTGCAGGGAGCCGGCGTACTTCAACCCTCTCTCTCCCCCTAACGCAGATAAAGACAGAAATATGCCTCTAATCTGGGCTATAGCTCACTGGCAGCGAAGGATCTGAGTGTGGGAGTGGGGCATGTTCAACAGGCAGACACTCACTTACACCATTACTCCTGTCCAAACAAAAAATGGATCAGGAGAGGAGAGGAGAGCAGAGAAAGGGAGATTGAGAGAGTGAGACAGAGGAAAAAAGAAAGGAGGGGGTGGGAGAGAGTCTCTAAGAATCTAATCTACTTTGGTGGCAAAATGTGACTGAGTTTATCTTGTCAGTAGGAGGGCCATTTCAATCCGGCATGCTAAGAGATGAGTTCTCGCTCTCATTTCTAATAATTCTGGCTTTAGCCCATGATCACTTTACCTGGGGATCAGGTGAGAGCCTCTCATTGGCTGAATGACCACCGCTGTGGGCCACACATTGCACCAAGAAAACAATTACGCCGGTATCGTTCTATGAAAGGACGTCACGTGCGACCCTATTCACCTATGCATCATAACCCGCAATTAAATACTCAAACTCAAATGACATACAACACTGCAAGGGGAGGGGGCACCTTCCATTAAAACCATACTGCAATTATGCTCTTTTGCGGCAGTCGCAGCGCACTGCTAATTATCATTCTTCTAAGCTCATCTGCTTGCCTTGACTTTGAGGCGGTAAAAGGCAAAATCGGCTTACCTCTGTAAACCAGCACAATTAATTGTAATCTAGTTTAATAGGAGCTCACTTTGGCTTGCTAATGTGACTAATTACAGAGAAACAGGAAGTGCTATTGACTTTGAGCGACTGCCATTACACCCTGATGGAACCGGTGATGGGTGGATGCTGTGAAGCACCCCCCCCCACACACACACACACACACACACTCCCCGTTGCAGCGACCAGCGAGTGTGTGAGCGTGTGCAGCACGACATCTAAACAGACAGGCTGTCAGGAGACACATACTAATGCCGCTCAGCCGAGACCCACCCACCACACACACACACACACACAAGTGCACATGCACACACACACACAAGCACAGATGCATACACACGCATAGACACAGAGACAGACAGACAGACAGACGCGCACACACACACACACACACACACACACACACACACACACACGCGTGATGTCTTCCTCCCAAAAAGCTATCAAGAGGATGAGTAGAAAATGCAAAATGGGGCTGCGGCTGTAGACACACACGGAGTAAAGGGAGAGAGTGGAAATGACAGGAGGTAGAGGTAGAGCACAGAGAGCCGAGGAGGGGGGGGGGGGCAGGGTGAAGTAAACAGAGAGACAGCTTGAGCACCCACAGAATGCTCCACAGCATTGGGGAGATTGGGTAAGACCCAGAACAAGCCATATTGCCTCCCTAATCCTTAAGGAAACCAGAGCTGACACACCCCTCCCAACTCTCCTCCCGATGATCACTGGCTGCTGGCTTTGTGTGTTCATCACATCTGTGTCTGGATGTCAGGAGGGATCCCAAGAGCCTCGGTACAAGTGCTCCTGTCAGGCGCATTAACCTAAACCAGCACACCCATCCACTGTTCTGTCCACCTCACACATACCATCTGTACTGTAATGTCAACTACCAGGCACCGCCAAGGCAACCTAAACACTCTTTGGCGTGTGTAGGGGAAGGCTGAGTAGGTTAACCTCCACACAGCTGCATCCATCCCCTTAACAACCTTTTTTTAATCGTGCCAAGTCTACGCACGGAGAAACCCCTGACATAAGATAAGCCCACTAATGCACTCAGAGTAAATCACACACGCCGGCGATGACGCTGGGTGACCTGGTGTAGCCACGGGGCAGTGGGAGCACGGCTGAGTAATCCCTCCTCTTGCATCACATCCTCTTCCACAGGGCCGCTCTCGCCGCTCGCCAGGCGAAACGACTCCGCACAGACAGTACTTCAAAGTTGTAGGGTTCAAATACCTTCAGACCAGAGACCATTAAGCGATATACATACACATCCCCTGCGCTCCGAGTCACTTTGAATAAAGCTGATAAACACGTCGGCGAGGTTGCCGAATCGGCCCCGGGGTGCGTGGGGGTAACGGGGTGAGGACGAGGGCTTTGCTAATGGGAGTTCGTCCTCCATGCGGTGCGTGCTGGTGATGGGGGTGGAGTGAGGGGTTGGACTGACGCACTGCTGACATAGCTCTTTCATCTCCCAGTCCAGGTCCCTGGTGACCCACATCCAGACAATTACACCCCCCCCCCCCCAGCTCACTGCCCTGCCTCGGGCTGCCTCACCCCTGCTATCTAATCCATTAGCCCAGCCAGCGCCAGCCACCATGAACCGACCCGGTGACTTTGACCCATTGCTGCGGGTTAACCACAACGCTTTTTGTGCCCTGTGTGCGACAGGCTTGTGCAAAATTCCAGAATTGAATTGAAACTGGCTCTTAAATTCCAATTAAATTCTTGAATTTCACTGCCATTTCAATTGAGGTAGCAAACAGGAAGCAGAATTGCAATTCGAATTGTGCACAACCCTGGTGTGCGACCTGGAGGACAGGACTAATGCGCCCCTCCATCGAAAGTTCTAGAGGAGAAGGGGACATTTTCCCTCTCACAGGGGTGAATGGAATACAACTGTTTTTTTCAACTAGTCCGTAATCATTGTATTGTTTTAGGACACAGCTGCATTTCAAAAAGAAACAGTTTTGCAAGATATGATATCAGTTATATGATGGCATTCCGTGAGTCACATTTCAAGTGGGAACTTAAAACTTCGATAAAAGTTAAAGTAGGCCAATTCAAACATAGACTCGTTTAGCTAGCATCCCTGTGATGGTGCTCCCTGTACTGTATATATTTAATGACTGCTGTGCTAACAGTTCACTTCAGCTCTGCCAGTTTGCCTTAGACAGCTTAGAAATAGCTACCCAACACACCACCGCTAAAACAAGCCCTCATGCTGACAACCTTAGAAAAAAAAAGAAAAAAAAAACACACACACTCTGTGCACAATATGTTCTGCTTCTGGCAAAGCAAAACCGCCATACTTTTGTAACACTATCAAAACAAGCACATTGTTGGTCGCGGATGCCCTAGCCGCACTCCTCCCCTGTGATGGCTTCTGGAATGTTCCTCCTGTAGCAATTTCACGGGACGTGGGGGAGCGGACATACCTTTTGTTGGTTCCGTGCGCTTGGGGAGATCCAGCGTGTCGTAGCTTTTGTCGTTCTCGCCGTTTTTCCGGCCTGCGTGGAGATGAGAGGAAGGGAACAGGTGTGAGAGTCAGCTTTGGGCACAACAAACTGTCAGAGGACACCAATCTCACACATACACACACACACACACACACAAACATTCCACTATATACTATATACTGTATGCATAAGTACTGTACACCTTCACAATATAATGCACAATATCTCATACAAACATACAGGTAACAAACAAAGAAAACATCCATACACAGGGATACAGTATGTACATGACATGTTGGAATGAATGGATGCAATATCAAAGCAAACAGAGAGAACATATACTACCACTGTATTTCACCAAGACACAGAACACACAATCTACACTACTTGTACATGGACAACATAAAAACTAGATGCATGTGGAGGGACTTACACAGAAATGTATGCATAGATAGCACAGAGCACCGAGCACAGACACACAAACTGCATTTTCTAAGCAAGCATACTCTAAATGAGATGGACCAACATAATATACAGCATATGCATCTCAATCATATGAGTGCACACATAGTGTAGTCTTGCACAGAGATAATATGCACATATGCATCTAAACGAACATGCACAGAGAGCTAGCAGAAAACAATTCCATCACCTAGAGCAAATACAGCATAGATACACAATGATAGACATGCCAACAGCCTACGCATAGACAACTGTACACTGACTACTAAACACACAAACACACACATACCCACACAAAACATAGACTAATCCAGGGACACACACACATGAACGACAAGGCCGGTCACGATAAGCTAAATGGAATAGCAGTTTGGACAGAAAAGCTGCTTTCACAGCACAGTGTTGAGGAGAAGAAGGGCAAAGGGGTGTGATTCAGGGAAGTGTGATATAACAGGCAGTTTGGGAAACATACAGGAAGTGAAGACTTAAAGGAGAATTCCGGTGTGATTTTGACCTAAAGTGTTTTGAAACATGATACCGAGTGTGAACGTATGTCTCATAGCCCATCTCGGCTTGTCCCCTGCACTCCGAAATCTGGCGCTAGTTAGCCGATGCTACCAACAAGGCGGTCAATGGTGGTGCCTCGGCATCGGCATAGCCATGCAAATAAATCACTGTTTTACACCATTTACGAGGCTCAATGTATCTCCACACTTCATTGGTAGACTTCCGAGGGCCCTGACATTTAAAACGAGACATTGAGAACTTTGAAAAAGCACTGGTAGTTTACTTACAAGACGATTTATACAGACAGTATCTTCTCGAAGTTTAGCGTTTGCAGCCATCTTGAATTTAGTCACGATAAGTCGAGCGACGAGTAAGAATGAACAGGTATGATAAGGGATCAGATTCCAAAAATAATTCCGTGGAAATGCATGGATTCCAGTTGCTGCTACTGGAAGAAACTGTAATCCATGCATTTCCACAGAATTATTTTTGGAATCTGATCCCTTATCATACCTGTTCATTCTTACTCATCGCTCGACTTATCGTGACTAAATTCAAGATGGCTGCAAACGCTAAACTTCGTGAAGGTACTGTCTGTATAAATCGTCTTGTAAGTAAACTACCAGTGCTTTTTCAAAGTTCTCAATGTCTCGTTTTAAATGTCAGGGCCCTCGGAAGTCTACCAATGAAGTGTGGAGATACATTGAGCCTCGTAAATGGTGTAAAACAGTGATTTATTTGCATGGCTATGCCGATGCCGAGGCACCACCATTGACCGCCTTGTTGGTAGCATCGGCTAACTAGCGCCAGATTTCGGAGTGCAGGGGACAAGCCGAGATGGGCTATGAGACATACGTTCACACTCGGTATCATGTTTCAACACAATTTAGGTCAAAATCACACCGGAATTCTCCTTTAAGGTTACACATTCAACATAATACTGATGGCCGTTGAATCATTGCAGGCACTGAAGGCCAGTTCTACAACAGTCCTACTAATATTACAGACTGGAGAACTAAAAAAGAAGACCAGCTTGTATGGAGCTCGAATGTCCAGCCACTCTATGTGACTATCTGCACAACTATCCACAACACACTACAAGCTCAGAGTATCTACACAACTATCCACAACACACTACAAGCTCAGAGTATCTACACAACTATCCACAACACACTACAAGCTCAGAGTATCTACACAACTATCCACAACACACTACAAGATCAGAGTATCTACACAACTATCCACAACACACTACAAGCTCAGAGTATCTACACAACTATCCACAACACACTACAAGCTCAGAGTATCTACACAACTATCCACAACACACTCTCTTGCACTGAAACTAGTAGTCTAATTTCAGAAGATGGGGAAGCAAACACTAAAGCTAATAGCCAGGTAAAGGCACTAAGCAATTGGCCATCTCTCATTAATAATACAGTATTTAGTAGTCAGTTTAAAACAAAAGGATGACAACCAAGAAAATATTATCGGGGACTGTTTTGTTGGACTTTTTCTGCCAGAAGAAGAGAGAAGAGTAAGACCCAGGAATGCACAGAGGTGAGTGTAGCGGAACAGAGGCAGGGAGACTCACCTTGATTAAACCACTCCTCTACAGTTAGCCAAGGAAGCAGCAGCAAGGCCAAAACAAACACACAAACAAACAAAAGCAGGGAAGAAAGAGAGGAGTCGTGAGAAGTGCGCATATTAGATAGACAGACAGAGCTGAGCTCACTTGTGTATGTGTGTGTGTGTGTGTGTGTGTCCGCCTGAACTATTTCAATCGTACTGCAGACGTGGGACACAACAAGGACCAAAACATATGGTGCAAACACAATAGCATAAAGAGAACAAGTGAAAAATAGGACACACTCAAATCCAGGTTCATCAGAGTGTGTGCACGGGTGTGGGCAGTGGGACAGTGAGTTAGTTGGCATGGAAACACATTGACCTTTGAACTTTGCCTGGCGTGAATGGGCAGCAGTGAATGGGAGGATCTTCCTCTCTCTTTCACACACGCACACACACACACACACACACACACACACACACACACACACACAAACACAAGGTGAGTGATGGCACACGAGGATAGCGCTGCTGCATTTGCTCTCTCTGCGCGGTGAGGTGCACACTAAATGCCAGGACATGCCAGCAGCATCAGTAATAGACACAGAGCTGAGTGCTGCTTAATTTGCGCAAGAAAGTGGGCCCTGAAGCGTAATCTCCCAATTAGGGTTTTTTCTGTAAACAGCACAAGTGTTTTGGCAGGCCAGAGCGGCCCATTTAATAAACTATGCTGTAGTTACATGTAAAGTACATACTGCATCATAAGCTCCCCATAAAGGCATTTTATCCATGGGTGTGTTCATTTTTCAAGAAAAAGAAGAAGGTTCATACATGTTGCAGACATGAAGCCAGCCTAATATTAATATTATGGACATTAAAACATTTCTACAGCAAACGTAGAATCATCATGTCTTCCTCAAAGTCTACCTTCATGGCTCCAGAGAGATACATTCGCTGGGTACAAGTGGCCTGCTGTGCATTCTGTAATAATCTCTTGCTGTAGCTTGTAGCTGAGGCTTAAATGGTAGAATTTCCTTGCCCACGCGATGGAGAACATTAATATCAATGGAAGTCACCGGCCAGGGATTTGCTCTGGTGATTAAAGGAGACGTGAGTCACACTGGCATTCCATTCCAAACTGCTGTCTCCACCTGCCCACCCAGGGATAAATAAGCAGCTGACTGACCCCCATCCTCCCACCCCCACCGGTGAACACACACATGTGCACGCACACACACACACACACGTGCACACACACACACACACACACACACACACACACACACACACACACACACACACACACACACACACACACACACACACACACACACACACCCTCAGAGAAGCCTTCTAAACCTGTTGGCCATCAAGAGGGCTGGGGCTGAGTGCCTTAAAAGGGCCCGTAATCCCCTCTGAGCACAGGTTCGGTTCTAGTCATTAGCCCACTCAGCGCGCCCGAGCTCCAGCTCCAGCTCTTGCTGATTAAACCCAGCGCCTGAGTCAGGCGGTGCCGTCAGGAAGAACACTGACACCCAGAGGCACTCGCAAGCTTTCAACAGGAACACAAAGAAGGAAGACAGACTATCTCTGATTCATCTGATTCATTCGTCTTATGTTCAATAGATTCAATATTTCTGCCTGAGAGGAAGGACAAAAACACTCACTCTCTCACGCGCACACACACACACACACAAACACACACACACACACACACACACACACACACACACCACATGAAACTAGTCGCTTCAGTGAGAGGAGAGATGGGAAAACAACAAAAAAGACAACATGAGAGGCATATTAAAGTGATTCATCCCAGCTTGTGTTGCTTGGTGGCGTTGATGTTGATGTTGTTGTTGCTGTGGCTGCTGAGGTTTTAAGTTGCCAGATTCCACGTCGTCGCCGCCGTTGTCGTCTTCGGCTGTTGTCTAGTCATAACAGTGCAGGGCCTGAGTAAACACTGTGCTCTCACATTGTCAGGCCTGTGTCATATGATAATGCCCTCAGTTGCTGTGGACATCTCGGTCAGCTTGGCGGGGGGGGGGGGGGTCAGATGCATGCCTTGGATGACTTCTGGTGTGTCAGCATGTGTGTGTGTGTGTCATTCTGTGTGTGTGTGTGTATATGTGTAAGTACTAATGTCGGCGGGACCTCGGAGACTGACCTTTGGCCTTCTTGCCTCCGAAGCAGCCGGCGTCGTCCTTCTTCTTCCGCTGGGGGCCGGCCGAGCCAGGGGCCTGCAGGGTGGACGGGTCCTGGTACCTCTCGGCCCCGGGCACCTCCTTGTGCACGTGGTAGGACAGGTTCCTCATGATGCACACGCAGTTCTCCACCGACTGAGAACCCACAGGAAGGAGAAGAGGAGGAAGACAGGGGGAAAAGAGAGAGAGAGGGTGAGAAAGATAGAAAGGGATAGAGATAAAAAAAAATGAAGGGAGAGAGAGAGGGGGGGGAGAAAGAGAGAGATACAGTATAATGGGGGATAGGGAGGAGAGAAGACAGAGAGATCAGGATGAGGGGAAACTGCTGACTGCGTGCAGGCCCAGAGGACTGTGACAGCAGGGCTGGGCAGGGGGTGGGGGTGTGAGTGGGGGTGGAGGCAGGCGTAGTCGGGGGTCCTGACGGGCTGTGCTGACGTGCTTCACTCACCTTGTTGTCCATGTCCTTCTTGCCCACCGCCGACTGCAGGGCGTGGAGCAGCGCGTCCACCAGCCCCTCACACTCCCGGAGCCTGCGCCTGGCCTCAGCGCCGTCCGAGCTCACGTTCCTACGACACACACACACACACACACACACACACACACACACACACACACACACACACACACACACACACACACACACACACACACACACACACACACACACACACACACACACACACACACACACACACACACACACACACACACACACACACACACACACACAAAACCATTAAGGTCAGCCACTCACCAGCACACACAGCAGCACATTTCCCAGCTTTAACATAGCAACAGTCAGTCAGCACTCTGGCACCCATATTTCTGGGCTACAGAGATGCCAGGGCCACACGCACGCCGCGTGACTCAGCAAAAATCCCTCACCACCACCCCCCTACCCCCCTCCATAGGACGGCGAGATGTGCCGAGGCAATCATCCACGACTGGGGACCTCATTTGAAGGGGGTTTCATGGCTATCTAATCCGATTAGAAAGCTCCAAGCATGCTCATTGGAGAGTGACACTGCCCCTGCTGCGCGCAAAAGGGCAGTGGACTTGGGGGGAAATCAAGAGAGGGAGAGAGAGAAACAGATAGAGAAAAATAGAGATAGAGATAGAGAGAGAGAAACAGAGAAATAGATAAATAGATAGATAGATAAATACAGTAGATATATAGATACAGTAGATAGAGAGAGAGACAGAGAGAGAAAGAAAAAGAAAAAAGAAAGAAAGAAAGAAAGAAAGAAAGAAAGAAAGAAAGAAAGAGAGAGAGTGAGTGAGTGTGTGTGTGTGTGTGTGTTGGCCCTCACACAGAGGGAAGTGCATAGTCAGGGAGGGGGGTGAGATGAAGGAAGGTGGACTACAGTCACCACCAAACCCCCTCTACTCCCCTGGTCGGCCTGATACCTGGACGCCCTCCACTGTAGCCTGGGCATTAGAGCTCATTAAAGCTGATCTGTCCATCAGAGACACACGGGGACCATAGGGACCCTGACGGCCATCTGGATGGATGTTTCTTCTCATCTATCTCAACCTGAGGCCCAAATGCACACCACTAAGAACCGTCTCAGACACACCAAAACAACTCTTCTGCCACAGAGGCAAGAGCAGTCGGGTGTTGATCAGACGGCTGGGGCGCATCTGTTTGGGTTGTGCCCCGATGGCATCGGCGATGCATGCCAGCTCGTGGGCTAGCCGCCGTATGCCGGCCATCAATCCCCACTGTTCTGCCTCTGCAGACGGAAGCCTTTTCAACAGCTGTTGCTCACTGAGGGCACTTGTGGGCGTTTCACTGGTGTGGTCAAGGTCCTTGTTCGTTGTGTGTGTGAGAACACATGAATGGCTGAATAAGAAGACATGCTGTTCTGTACAATTTATTTACTCTTTGCTTGATGGGCTGGGGGGGGGGGGGGGGGGGTGCTTTTGACAAGAAAATAACTTTTCCATTACACCCTGTGGGAGGTTGTGACAGCATCATCTGACCTTCACTTTGACTTCAAGATGGAAGTTCATCTTTTTCAACTCCAGAACATGCCAACCGGCTGTAAAGGTACATCTTGTTGCTTCCTGCACTGTATATGATTTCTAACAAAGAAAAATGCACTTTCAAGGACCAAAATGAAGGACACAGATCTCTTTACCAGTATCTTGACACATGGACATAGACACAGACGCGCACACACACACACACACACACACACACACACACACACACACACACACACACACACACACACACACACACACACACACACAGAGACACAAACAAACACAAACCCCTTTCTGTGCTGAGCAACAAAAAAAAGGCTCCGCTTTGAAGCAGCTTACTAGGCAACAGATGTCATTGGATACAGTTTCCATGGAGACTGGCAGAGCGGCAGGCAGCTTTTGTAAGACAGACTGGGGGCTGGAGACGTAAGGGTATCGGGTGCGGTCCGGCGTGGCTGACGTCACACACCACTCCTCCAAGAGACGGGTGAAAGACCGGACAGAACCGGTCTCTGGCCCTGGAGGAAACGCACGTTCCTGCCATCCCTGACCCCCCCCCCCCCCATCCTCTGGACTATTAGTCTGGCCTGGGTGCCCTGGCGGTGCTGGCTGTGGGTGGAGAGCGATTACCATGATTCAAATGAAAACGGGAGGCAGGGGGCCTGGTCCCGGGAGAGAGGCAATGTAATCTGAGGACAGGAGCAGCCTCGGCTCCGGTCACCCAAGCAGATACAGATGTCTGTGGTGAGAGAGGGAGGAAGGAGGGAAGGAGGGGGGGTGAGAAAGTGAGATAGAGAAAGACAGAAGACAGAGAAAAAAAAGAGGGAGAGGAGAGAGCTTGTGAGTGACAGGGCGACAGGATTGCAAAGACATGAAAATAAAGACAGAGAGAGAGAGAGAGTCTCCAGGAGGAAAAAATGGAATGTTAATCTGTGTCTAGGGAGGAACCGGAGAGAAGAGGAGTAGGAGGAGGAGGAGGAGGAGGAGGAAGGAGGGAGGGAAAGGAGAAGAGAATGTGTGAGTGTGTTTCTGTATGTGCGTGTAAGGTTGGTGGCGGTTGGAAAAGTAAGCACAGAGTTGGCTGCTGACCAGCAGGCTGCAGTGCGTCAGCTGCAGGAGATTAGAGGCATTGGAGAAACCCGAGAGAGAGTGAGAGAGAGAGAGAGAGAGAGCGAGAGAGAGAGAGGTGGAGATAGATAGAGAGAGCGAAAGAAAGAGAGGGTGGAGAGAAACAGAGGGTCTGAGTGCAAGCTCTCGGTAACCCTGACGCGGCTACTGTGGTGGGAGACGAGACGGCAGACTGCCAACACACTAGGGCCTTCACACCGATCACTAGAGCTCAGAGAAGAATGAAGAAAGAAGGAAAGGATGAATAAATAGCTTGTGTGTGTGAGAGTATGTTTAGTTAGGGGGGTTATGCAGTCTGGGTATGCACGCACGCACACACACACACACACACACACACACACACAGACAGCCCAGGAGTCCCACAAACTTAGCAGCGGTGGCCACAGAACATCTGCAGAGGTCGTGGCACGAGAGGCGAGCCCGGCCTGCGGGATCATCTGGCAGGATCAAAAGAAACTTCCAGAAGGGCCATCGCCCATATGCGTGGGCGGCGCTCTGCCAGGGAGGACGCCTGGCCTTGGCACACAGGGCAAGCCCGCTCATTTCAATGACGGAGGGAGAGAGGGAGAGAGGTTAACTTAGCTTATCAGCACGGCAGACAGAGGGGAGGGGAGGGCAGCGGGTTTATCTACTGGCCAAGAGACCCACGAGCCGACCCAAGGTCCCCTTCCCCTGATCCTTTCATGTGGAGGTCAGCCGTGATTCCATTGCCCCAGTGCTCAAAGAACCACCAGACAGACAGAGAGAGAGAGAGATGGAGAGAGAAAGTAAGAGAGAGAGAGAGAGAGAGAGAGAGAGAGAGAGAGAGAGAGAGAGAGAGAAACTTGGGGCTATGCATGCAGGGGAAGCAAAGTCTTTTGTCCCCAGGGGTTGGTGGAGCTCAGCCAATGGCTGTTTTGCGATTCTTTCATCCTGCCTAAAAGTTCAAGCATTGCCTAAACCTTGGGGCATGCTTTTCGAACAGCCCTGCTTTTCGATCTTTTTTCCGAAAATAAACCGGCTCACTTTAAGGGGGAATTCCCGACAGGTGAAACCGCTGGGCTAGAAGAGCACAGGCAGCTTCTAGCCACTGACACCACCTTCTTCGAGGTAACCTTGGAGGGAGAAAATACCTTCTTATCCTACCTTGCTGATCCGGAGAAATTCAACTGCACTTGTCCTCCAGCAGGCTAGCCTGCTCACTTGCTAGGTCGCTAACTCTCTCCCGAGCTCTCATCCAGAGCCAAGCTTGTTCAAGGCCCACGGTGAGAGACAAAAAAAAAAAACCCAGCTGACTCCTTCTAATGTTTACGGCTAGATGCAGGAGTAACCATGGCGATGAAAGCCCCCTTCTGGCGGCTGGATGTCTTAATCAAAAGGCCGGGCTCCGTTGCAGCGGCCCCCAAAGGTTTGCACCGTTCTCGGCAGAAGCCGCTAATAGCTCTGCTAATGGGCAGAGGCAGCCAGCACAGTGACTCAGGGCACTCCCATTGATCTGCTCGTCCATCTCTTCTCAACTCAGTTAGGAAATGCACAGAAAGGAGGGGTTGGGGGGGGGGGAGGGGGGTTGGAACGCAGAAAAATAACATATCTTCTGGCGTCAATCTTCTGCCAAGAAAGCATCTGCAGCACTATGAAACACACACCCCAGCCGGCCTCAGAAACATTACAACATCGGGAGAGCATCCCAAATATTTGCCAAAGTAATTTTTTCCGTGCTCACAGCCAAGCCATGCATATTTAAGAGGAAATTAATTGTGCTGAGCACCATACATCATAGGGTTGACAGAGTTTCGGGGGAAGGAGAGATTCAGGGAGTATAAAGGAGAATGTAACAAGGTAAAGCCTGCCGGCTCCCCATGGGCTCTGCCGTGCGGGTGGGTGAGGGGGCGGTACACGGTTGGGTGTTCCAGGTGGGCGCCGGAGTCCTACCTCAGGCAGCCGGACGTGTTCTTGAAGACAGTGGTCCACTCGGCGTCGCGCGGCTTGGAGTCCTCGTTGGGCTCATGCTCCCAGCCTGAGTGCGGGATGACCACCTCGTTGGTCATGGTCTGCAGGCCGTGGTTGATGATCACCATCTTCAGGGGCTCATAGGACGACAGGTTCCACAGTGTTCCTATGACAACGACAACAAACGTCATGTTTAACATCCAAAACAAGGCAAGACAAAAATGGATCAGTGAGAGAGAGAGAAAGAGAGAGATAGATAGATAGATAGATAGATAGATAGAGAGATAGATAGATAGAGAGAGAGACACAAGAAACAATGCATAACATAAGTTGTGATAAGGGTAGTCTGGTATAGATCTGTTGTGGATCACACAACGTCACATATACATATATAAGGGATTACTCTAAATAAATCAATCACAAGCAGACAAATCCCAGAAAATGAAAGACGACGGGTGAGAACAAAGAGACACGCGACCGAAGCATCACAGGGAAGCCAGCTCAGCCCTGCGTCACCCCACTGCGAGTAATTAAACAAACAGGTGGGGGGAGTACGCCGAGATACGGGCGCCTGGCAACGGCCCACAATAAAGAGCCACTCAGGAAGTATCCCGCGGAACAAATGGATGAGCAGGAGCAAAGGACCACGTCGGGGTCGTTGGAAAAACAAGAAATATTACAAAACCACATCAAAGCCAGAGATGAGGTAGCTCCCCCCCCCCCCAACATGCTCTTAACCACATCCACCCCCTACCCCGCGTAGCCCTGTTGCAAGCCCAGGAGAGGTTCTGATGAGGGGAGGTGGGGTATGGAGATAAAACCGCTTCTTCCTGGGTCACAAAGAAATGTGGTCCTTCTGGCACGCCGAATGATTTTTATGGTCAGACTGAACAATAACAGCCGTGAGCTTTGGCATTTGGCTTTGGCATTTGGAATAGTGCCCGTACATTATGCTCTCCAACCATTCATCACAGGGTGAGGACATATAAACACACACACTTTTCTCTCTCTCTCTCTCTCTCTCTCTCTCTCTCTCTCTCTCTCTCTCTCTCTCTCTCTCTCTCTCTCTCTCACACTTACACAAAAACATGCACAGACACACACATAAAATGCTTCATGCTGATAGCTATATCAACTAGGCTGGATAATATACTCCTAACTCCCCCCTGGTCTTTCGGGCAGCAACACATATCTGCTCACCAGTCACCCAGCAGACATCCACCCTGTCAACCACTGCTGCCTTCACGACCACCATTCTCTCTTAGGG
>NW_027468848.1:25406581-25411581 GCF_046254945.1 Alosa pseudoharengus | reverse complement strand
GGGTAGTGAGCTGGGGGCTGCAGAGGGCTGATTTACCCCCCAGCTCTGCCCCTTTCCATCTGGAGCTGAGACAGACAGAGCGACCCGCTTGATGATGGAAACAAAGCCCTGTGCAGATGCACTCGGTGCGTGATCTCTCTCCACTGGGTTAGCACGCAAACTAGCACACATGACCAGTGCATGCATGCCCACACACACACACACACAAACACACACACACACACACACACACAAACAAACACAAGTTGTACTTGACATTTCTGAAACAAATCATCTTTGTTTTTTTTGGGATGTCCAAGGGTGGTGTGTAGAGATTCGGGCAAAACTGCCTTTTAAAACAATCCATCTCTCACAAGAAAACAAAATGGAGAGGAGAGACGGAGAAAGAGAAGGAGGGATGACGGGAGGAGAGGAAACAGGCCCACAAAATGCATACAGTATGTCTGCATTACAACAGCACGGCCAGGAATAATGACCTTAGCTTGTGCCACTGTAAAACCATTTGGGTCCAACCACGTCAGACAGCCAGGGACTCCTGAGCACTACCAGGAGAGCTCCCACCACACACACTTATAAACACACACACACACACACACAGGCAAATGTGGGTTTCAGGGGTGGCAATGGCCGAAAAGGCTCGAAAAAGCCCACATGGACGACTGAAAAAGGAGGCTATTTTTGAAAGCCCACAATTATTTTTAATTGTAGAAAAACACGGCTGGCCCGGGGTGGCTGTGAGGCGACGGCACATTGTGAGCAGGGCCTGTTTTCTTAGGGGCCCTTAGCCCCAGCGCATATGGCCTGCCAAGACTGCTCTTTTTTTACTCTCTCTCTCTCTCTCTCTCTCTCTCTCTCTCTCTCTGTGTGTGTGTGTCTGTGTGTGTGTGTTGGGGTGGGGTGCGAGGGAGGTAGAGATGTGGAGGAGGTAGAGGGTAGAGCTCAGAAAAATCCACTCCTCCTTCTCCTCCTCAGAGACAAAGAAAGAAAGAAAAAAGAGAGAGAGAGAAAGAGGAAGAGAGAGAGAGAGAGAGGGAGACAGAGGGAAGGAGTGAGGGATATTCTTAGCCCTGACTGAAAGCGACAAGGTCCTGTAAAGGCAATCGTGTCTGCTGTGGCACAGCTGTCCCTCAGTCGTGACATGTCTGCTCACAGTAGTCGCTCCAGTGCAAGTGCGTGTATGACTCATCCTTGTATACAAACAAACAAGCCTCAGTGAGGACAACATGACAAAGCCCACCATTATTGTCCAGAACAACATCTTGGCTCTGAACCCTCAGTGAGCTGTTCAACAAAACAGACTACTTCTCTGTACATGTTCCCTGTTGGACAGCTTGGCCATTTATCAAAAAAGTGCTACTCTGAGAGATGGGTCAGTCCAGATTTCAGCGCTGTTGCTATATTGCTCTCTCCAACCTCCTTTTTGGGAACTAACTGTGTAAAACAACAACCAAAAAAAGTCTTGGCTGACATTCCAGACATTCCTGCGGATGTGTGTCAGGTCAGGCGGACGGAGCTAGGATTGATGTTCTGGCCAGACATACACTCACACTCAGAGACAGAGACACACACACACACACACACACACACACTGAATTGTGCTCACTCAGTGACATTTCATAGGTCACATCCAAGGTTTAACAGAGCATACTGTAACACTGACCTGCTTTTTTGAGCCTAAAAATCTCTACCCCCTCTCTCTCACACAGAGTGACCCCCCCCCCCCCCCCCCCCACACACACAGCACTGTACTTGAGCGCACACCACGTCTTGCTCGGCGCCTCAGGCTTTCATTAGCTAACCGGACAGAGGGAGTGAGAAGTGTGTGAAGCAATATGTGTGCTCACAGCGCACACAGTTCTCTAAAGGAGTCTGTGCTCGCAGACGCTGAGAGACCGCTGCTAAGAACATTTGAGAGCCAGGTTGGGGGCTATGATGTTAAATTAGCTACTATTGTCACAGCGGTGGTGTGGTGCGGAAAGTTGTTGAATGTCCATTAGTGGTAGTGGACTGGCACGGCGGTGATTTTGGGGAAAGAGCTTTAGACTGTAAGTAGATGAAAGTTTGTATAACATATTGTATTCAGAAGAAGAGCACAGCACGACGTCTCAGAGAACAACTAGTGGGGTGGGAGAGTGCAACTAACCCCCCCCCCCCACCTTTCCCCACACACATACCCCCCACTGTGTGTACCGAAGTACGCACACACAAAACAAAAATAGGCCAGTTTCCAAGGCTCTGAGACATATCTATGTAGTGTAGGCTTCGACAACAGGTTTGGAAGCCGTTGGCCATTCCGTATTCCGTGTTTGTTCTACTGGTAGTAGTCTCAGAGATAGCACAAACACACAAGTTGACATACACAATGTGTTTTTGTCTTTAGGCACAGCATGAGAGTCGACGTTGCTCGCTAAATTGCTTTGACCGTTTATTCAGACGAGTTGTGGTTAAAAGGCTCCCTCCGGGTGAAACAGGGAGTTGGGGACAGATGGGACCTGAGGCGTCCACTTACCCGTGATGAGCTCGCGGACCTCCATGTCGTTGGTCTTGCGCAGCAGACGGATGAGTGCGGGGATGCCGTCGCAGTTCTTGATGGCCACCTTGTTGTCGTTGTCCTTGCCGTAGGAGATGTTGCGCAGCGCGCCGCAGGCCTTGCGGTGCACCTCGGGCTTGGGGTGGTCGAGCAGGCCCGCCAGCACGGGGATGCCCTTCAGCTGCCGCACGTCCTTCTTGATCTTGTCGTTCTCGTAGCACAGGTGCTGCAGGTAGGCGGCCGCGTTGGACTTGACCGGGTCGATGGGGTGCTCCAGCATGGCGATGACCTCGGGCAGGTCCGGGTCGCGCCAGCGCGGGTCCTTGCGGATGCTGTCCACCGAGGGCGAGCGCCGGCCGCCCATGGTGCCCATGCGGTCCAAGGTGGCCATGCGGTCCAAGGTGGCCATGCGGTCCACGGTGGCCATGCGGTCCAGGCTGGCCATGCTGCCACGCTCGGGCTGTGCCAGCGGCGCCGGGTACATGCCTTGGATGTAGGGGTGGCGCTCGTCAATCAGCTCCGCCTCGATCGGGTCATCATATGCCCCTCTGAAGGACGGAACCACAGGAGAGAGAGAAAACAGAAACAAATACAATTTAGAATGGAAATGGACTGATTCTGATTAAGCGACTTGTCTGTAGTTTGTATGTGTGCCCCATATCTATTCAAATACATGCAGATGGGTATAAGCCAATCCATACTATATACTGCAAACAGACATCAACCTATCCATTCATGCATACATCCAATATATCCATAGTGACACCTGTTAAAGCACCTTAACAAAAATGGATCATTGAGAAAGAGAAGCAGAGGAGGAGACAGAGAGAGAGAGAGAGAGAGAGAGAGAGAGAGAAAGAGGAGGGAGAGAGGGAGAAGGAGAGGGAGAAGGAGAGGGAGAGTGAGAGGGGAAGTGAGAGGGAGAAAGAGAGAGAGAGAGAGAGAGAAAATAAAACAGACCAGCAGACAGGGGGAATGGGCGAGAATCCTAAAACACATTTGTGGACAGTGTGGCTATTGCTGAGGCCGTGAGAAGGTTGTGGGAAACGGCGTTGCAGCGGCGACGGACTGCCGGAGGGGACTGGCTCTTGGAACAGGGAAAATAAGTTAGAGGGAGTCAGACAAAGGTGAGATGGGCCTTGACGAGAGGGAGGAGGAGAAAATGGAGGGAAGAGGTGAAAGAAAGGTTAAAGGAGAGAGAGAGAGCAGGGACAGGGAGAGAGAGAGAGAGAGAGAAAGATAGAGAGAGAAAGAGAGACAGGGAGAGGGAGGGAGGGGGGGTAGACTGCTGAAAAAAGGCCCTGTGTTCTTAATATGCTCTCCATCAGCAAGCTGGGTAGAAAAACAGCTCCTGTCGGCGAGCACCACAGCCTCCTTATTTATTGTCTCTGTCAGGGAAGAGTGATGCTCTGACACTCTCACACTCTCTCACACTCTCTCTCTCTCTCTCTCTCTCTCTCTCTCTCTCTCTCTCTCTCTCTCTCTCTCTCTCTCTCTCTCTCTCTCTCTCTCTCTCTCTCTCTCTCTCTCTCTCTCTCTCTCTCTCTCTCTCTCTCTCTCTCCTCTCTCTCTCTCTCTCTCCCTCTCCCTCTCCCCCTCTCCCCCTCTCCTCTCCTCTCTCTCTCTCTCTCTCTCTCTCTCTCTCTCTCACGCACACACACGCACACACACGCACGCACACGCACACTTTCTCTCTGTCTTTTATTAATGATGGAGAAAAGCAAGGTTACAGCAGTACCCTGTCCTCATGCGGAGCAAAAGAGAGAAAAAGAGAGAGTCTGCACAGCCTTCAGAGAAAAAAAGACAGAGAGAGAGAGAGGGGGAGCAAAGCCAAGAGCAACAGTGACTGTACTCCAAAGCACCGAGAGAGAGGGGGAGGGGGGTAAGCAAAAGAGAATATTTTTCTTCATAAAAGAACGGGGAGAAAAAAAGACAAAACTCTAGAACCTTTGAGAGGCTCGGGTTTCGTGTCGAAAGTAAACAGAGAGCTCATCCCCATATTCAGAGCCAAGGGCCTGATATCAACATGACTGAGGTCTCTGGACGGTAAGCAGCAACTGGACGGTAGTTAAAGTGGCGTGCATGTAGTTTAGAAGATGTCTTGTTTAATACCTTGAGAGGAGAACGAGGTATAAAATATACAGTATTGAGTGAGTTCGGACATGACTATACACAAGACCCTTAATGCCTGACCCCTGACCTCTAACCCTCAGGTCTGAAGGATTCTGCAAAGGTTTGTGCCGCACGGACCTTCAGCTTCCTCTCAGACATCAACATCCTACACAAACTGACCACTGCCCTGAACTCCAACATGATTATACTTACATCACCACTATCAGCAGTGAAATGTATGCTGAACATTACCCAAACATATACATATAAAAAAAGACATAAGAAATACAGGATGAGCAGCATACAGCACGCATATGAGCACACACACACACACACACACAGGGATATTAATCTCTCT